>NC_056744.1:436139785-436439785 GCF_019279795.1 Protopterus annectens | reverse complement strand
CCAGCCTTCTTGTTTTCGGATCCGGGCTCTTTTGTTCTGAGAGCCCGGGCTCCTTTTGTCAGATCAGCGACCTCGGATCCAACCCAACCTAGACCACCTGTCGGATCCGTCCGTGACATCATCTATTTCCTTGGATCCAAATAGAACCTCAGAACCGGTTTTGTTGGATCAGATTGTTGAGAGCTCCCCTCCAGACCTAGAACATTGGATCAGTGGTTATCAAGTTAGGTGTCCCTCTCGAGACCGCAGATCCTCCACTATGTTGAGCAATTCCTCAGTCTCTTCCTGATCACTAGGAGTCTGCTCCCCTCAGACATGGATAGGATGACTATGAGCTTTCTCAAGGCCCAAATCAAGTTGGGCTTATTGCCATCCCTTGCTCACTTACCTAGGGGATCCAGTCCATCTACGGGACTTGTCTTCTCGGCCTACCCATCTGGGTTTGGACCTTCATGATCAGGGCATTCCCAGTGAGAGGCTGATAATGGGCATTTCTTACTTTCCCACACTGTTAGGGTCTCTGGCTGGCTGAGTTCCATTCCCTCCCTCTGGGCCCTCTGCGCTGGATAGCTCATGACTAATATTGTCTGGAGATGTCAGTGCTGCATCGGGATCATCCCTTCATTCCCAGTCAGCAGCTGGTGGGGGGGGCTTTGTCCACCCTGTCAGCCTTCTGGGCAATAGAGAGGACCGTCTCCAGCTGGCAGCTGCCTCTCCTTCAGCTCTAGTTCCTTCCCAGCCTTGCACGGCGTTAGGTGGCAAGACCTCAACATCCTTCCAGGGTCAGCACTTTGGTGAGTGCCTCCAGATGGGCATTAACCCCCCTCGGGGTCCCTACCTCTTCCAAGTCCTCCCCAGAGCCCACTGTGGAGGAACTCTCTCTGAAGATTACGTGTAAGAGGAGGTGCTTGGACTCCCCTAGAGTCCTTCACCGAAAGCACAGATTTCGAGGAAGGAGACTGGTCCCCCAGACTTCTGTCTGAGGAGGTGCCTTTGGAGAGATCCTCAAGATCCTTAAGCAAAGAGGCAGTTGGTCTTCCCCCACCCCGCCTTCAGAGAAATCTATGTTTTTGAAGGCCTTTGGGATGGGCCCATCTTCTACCTGGGTGTCTCCCCTTGCCGATGAACTCATCCAACTCGTATCTGACAGGCCGTAGAAGCCAGACACACTGGAACCAGTTCCTAAGAAAGCTGATAAGTTCTCAAGTCCCCCCAAAGATGAGGCTTTTTTGGAGCAAGGGCATTCCCTCTGATGCTATTGTAGTAGCTGCCGCTACAAAAAAGGAGCTTACCAAACAGAGCTCCATGGTCTAGCCCCCAAATGGGGAGTCTCAGCGATTGACCATTTTGGGTAGCTTGTGTTTGCTTCCGCTACATTAAGACTGAGAGCAACCAACTAGATGGCACACTACCTCGCTGCAAAGAAACTTGGTGTCTGACCTCTCCATTTCCCTATCTGAGTTGCTGCCTCTAAAGAGTCTCAGATTGGTTTCTCTGAAGCTCTCTACTCTGACTTCCCTAGCTAGTTCCTGATGAGGTTGAGCTCTAATGGGGTAGATGCCACCTCTCAAGCGGTAGGCACTGGTATTGCCATTGGGCATCATGCCTGGCTTCGACTTTGTGGGTTTTTGGAACCTTTCAAGGCATTATTCACTTTTACCCCTTTCAACGGGTCAACTCTGTTTGTCCCTTCTATCAAAGAAACTTTAATCTGTAGCAAGCAGGAGGAAAAGACACTGTCTGAGGTCGAGATCAAGTTCTCTACTCTTCAAAGATCCTTTTCCAAAAATTAGAGGTATAGTAAAAAAAACTATGGTTCCGCAGGTCTGTCTTCCTTCCAGGATGCTCCACAGGAATCCTTTTCCTCCAGCCGGGGAAGGGGGTGTCCACAGAATCGGGTCTCCTGGGAACCCTTCTGGGAGAAGCCCCCTGAGCACTCCTGAAGCGCTGCCCAGCTGTCCTGCCCTGGAGGCAGTCAGGGGTGGTCCCTCTCTCCACCCACTAGTCTGGACAAGTATTACTTCAGATCAGTGGGTGTTGAACATTGTTTCCAAGGGGTTATTTCATTGCCTTTTTTCTGCCCCCTCCAGCTCCAACTTCTCTCCTGGATGTTCCACCCTGCCAGATGGAGTTGGCCCTTCTTGAGGTTCAAGACCACCTTCAAAAAAGAGCCATCCAGGAGGTCCCAACAGAACGAAAGTCCGCAACTTACTTTTGCTTCTTTTTGGTGCCCAAGAAAACTGGGGAACTACATCCCATTCTGGATCTGTGTGCTAAATTTGTCAAGAAGTCGAAGTTCTGGATGGTCACTGTTCAGTATATTCTGCCTCTTTTGAGCAAGGACGATTAGATGTGCTCAGTGTGGATCTCAAGGATGTGTACCATCACACCAAGATTGACAGACGCTCCAGGAGGTATCTGCACTTTCTCCTGGAGGCAGTTATTCAGTTCAGAGCCCTGCTCTTTGGACTCGCCACAACCCCGCCCCCCCAAATGCATGGCAGTGGTAGCAGCTCATCTCTGACTGCAAGGTTTTCAGGTCTTCCCATACCTTGACTATTGGCTCCTCATGGCCCCCACAAGGCATCAGCTGACATTGGCCACAGATTACACTCACTCTCTTTCTGGCTCTAGGTGTGAGTCAACCTGCCCAAATCCCATCTTGCCCACTGTCAGAACCTGGAGTTTCAGGGTCCTTCTGGACATGGTGTTAGAGACTGCAGCACTTTCCCTATGCAGAGTCCAGGTGATTTGGGACCAGATCTGTCAGTTGGATCTGGAATGTCCCACAGTCCACTTCATCTTGCAGGTGGTAGGTTCATTGGTGGCAGCGATCAGGTTAGTGCCTCTCACCAGATGTGAGTTCTGCAGTGGACCCTAGCACTGCAATGGTCAGCCCACGTTTATCCCATCTCCAGGACTGTCAGGATTTCTCTGGTATATAGATGTCACATCGCTTGGTGGCACCAAGCACAGGATCTCCTAGGCAGACTCTTCTGTCTTCCCCAACCCCAGGCCTCTGTGACCACGGACTCCTCCCTGTTGTGGTGGGGGGGCATTATCGGGGATGGACTATTCAAGGCATGTGGTCCCCCTTGGAGACCAAATTCCAAATAAATGTCCTTGAGATGAGAGCATTCCTAACATTGCAAACCTTCCAGGGCTGTCTCCCTCTCGGGACAGTTGCAATTCAATCAAACAACATGGCAGTGGTCTGGCACATCAGCAAGCTGGAGGGAACACGATCTTATCCCCTGTGCAGAGGTGCAATGAGTGTGGGAGAATGGGCGATGTCTTCCAGGCACTTTCTTCTTGCAATGCACATTCCTGGCAGTTCCAACTGTTAGCCGACATGCTCATCAGATCTATCCCGAGTCCTCCCGAGTGGTCCCTGAATCAGTGGCATGTTGGATACTCTACCGTTGGGGGTCTTCCTTGCTGTGATCTTTTTGCCTGTCCAGACAGCCACAAATGCAGCAACTACTTTGTCCTGATCCCCCCCCCCCCAGCAGGGGAGTCACTCAGGGACGCTCTGGTACACGATTAGCTGTCAGGACTTCTATATGTTTACCCCCCAACTCCCCTCATTCTCAAAGTTTTACAGAAAGCACATCACTTGAAGACACCCCTCATCCTCATTGCCCCCTTATGGCCTAGTCAGGCATGGCTTGCTCTCGTATGGTCTCGTCTGAAATATCTGCCTTGGATATTGAATCCCATTCTGGATTTAATTTCCCATTCGTGGGGACTTCCTCTTCCCAATCTCCAGTCTTTTCATCTGACAACTTGGTTCCTCCAAGTCCAGTGATCCTTTCCTAGTCCAGGCTCCCCTCTCCAGTTAAGAGGATTATTTTGGCCTCTCAGAAGCAGTCTACCAAGAGGGTATATTACAACAAATGGAAGAGATTTTCTATTTGGGCTAAACAATGCAATCTAGATCCCTTTTCAGCTTCTATCCCTGACATTTTGTTGTTCTTGGCCTCTCTTTTTCATCAAGGGGCCAGTTTTTCTACGATTAAACTCCAGTTGGCGGCTATCTCCAACTTCCATTGGAATGAAAGTCCTACCATTTCTTCTAGAGTTTGCAAAGCCTTTCTCAAAGGGATCTTTTTACTCAGACCGCCTGCCAAGGACCCATCCCCTATATGAGATCTCACTCTGGTGTTGCAGTCTTTGACGCAGAAGCCCTTTGAGCCTGTGGCGTACTGTGATCTCAAGTTCCTGTCCTGGAAGACTACCTTTTTGGCGGCTGCTACTTTGGCCAGAAGGGTTTCCAAGTTGCAGGATTTGTGCATCAAGTCCCCCTTCATGGCTTTCCACAAGGATAGGGTGTCACTTGGGACCAGTCCTTTTGTCCCTAAAGTAGCCTCACAGGCTAATCTTAACCAATCTATTCAACTTCCTCTATTCTTCCCCAATTTTTCCAATAAGGGGGAATACAAATTGCATTGTCTAGATGTCCATAGACAGTTACATTTTTACCTCGAGAACTGAAAAATTTCGGAAGTCCAGTCAGCTCTTTGCCTCCTCTCAGGCTAAGAGTCAAGCAGTTTCCAAGGTATCTATTTCTCATTGGATCATCAGTTGTATTTCCTACATTTAGGAGACACCTGGAGCTTTCTGGACCAAGTTAAAGCTCATTCTACTAGGTTGGTAACCACATCTTCTGCCTTCTTGGAGAAACTTTCTTTCAATGAGATTTTACTGCTGCTACTTTGTAACACATTATAAGGTGGACTCTGTCCAGGGGCACAGCTTCCTTTGGTTCCTCTATGCTCCGGTATGTCCTTCCCTGAGGCCTCCCAGGGTTCATAGTAGTTGGGGACTCTGGCCCATCCATGATCAATAATGACTAGCATGTGAGTTTTGTACTTATGGAAACCGTGCTATCCAGTGTCGTCATTCATCACGTTCCGATCCTGCTTCCCCTTCCTTCTGATGGTTTGGGAGTTATGGAGGGATGCATCTTTTAGTAGTTTTTTCATCTTTGTAGGCAGTCTTCACTGCCTCCTTTATTCTATCCAGCAAACTTGATCTGAGGGTTGTGGGTAGCAAGGAATCTTGTGAAGGGGAGGAGCTTCAGCTTAGAAGTTGTCCTCTTAGTTGCCGGCTCGGATCAGACGTTTTATCCTAGACCCATCCATGATGAATAATGACACTGGATAGCACAGCTTCCAAGTTATTCCAAGTACATAACTCTTTTTCTTGTTCTTCTCAAACATTTTCCATTGAAACATTGGAAAAGGTTCCACTGGCACAGTCTCTGTGTTCGAATCTTTCTGTTTCAAAGCTCACTTTTTGTGGAACTTTTGTATTTCCTCCTTGGCATGTACTTGATCAAAAATGATTTTGTCCCTCCAGAGAAAAATAAGATAGCTGGGTACAGCAGTTTGAATCTCATGCCTGCTTCTCAACATTCCCTGAACATTGGAGTAAACCTCTTCTGCCTATTGTACAATGAGTAGCCATTCTCCACAAATATTCTGTCTCCCACTTTTACTACTTTGTCCTTCTGCCACAGTATTATCAGAATCAACTCCTCCTGCTGGCAAGATTGTATCTTTGTTATTAAAGGACTAAGTTGCTTTCTCATAGCCAGGTGTGGCCCATGCACACAGTGTGCCCTTTCAACTGACAATTGCTGTTGTGAAATATCAGTCCAAGTGCTTATTTATGCTTTCATAAAATTAATAGTCTTTTCCTTCCAGCTTCCTGGTGCAACAGAAAATCACAGGTTTTCCCTGTGTGTTCTGTCCTTTATTTTATTTTTTGAAACCTAATTTCTTGTGCAGTCACATATTTAGCCAGAATTTTCTTCATTTCAACCTTTGAGTTTTACAATTTTATCACCTCATCTGAATATCTGTTTAAACTTCTTCCATTTTTTCCAGCTGTTTGAGTTGATATACTTAGTGTTTCGTTTATTTTAATCCTGTCTGCATGCAGTTCTTATGCTTTCCTGTTGTCTTATACTTTCCTCTAAGTTACTGTAAGTCACGTCTGAAGCTTGCATGGCTTTTTGCTGAATAGTTGCAGTACTTTTCCCAGTCAATGTTTTCCTCACCTTCTGTAGTTGATTTTCCTTCAGGTCCTCTGCATTTCTTTTTTCCTGGCATCCAGGCAGTGCACTTACTAGCCAGTTACTAAAATTTGCCCAGAAGTATAGATCCATTGGCTTTCTCTAACTTTGTTTTCACACTGAGAGAGCTAGAATTAAGCTGTTACTCAATGTGCAGCCATCTTGGAAGCTCTAGTTCCTCTACCCTTGTAATAATCTTGCTCCTCTACCACATGGATATTTTTTGGTAGCTTTTCTCTGAATTCCTTCCAGCAGTCTGTTTTTTCCTCCTTATATGGCCTCCAGAGCTGCATATAACATGCAAGGAGTCATCTGACCAAGTGTCAATAGAGTGGGAGCATTACTACTTTATTCTATCTAACCCCTACAGAGGATATATTCCAATATTCTAATTGCTGCTGTTAGTCCCCTCTCAACTCTGCTGCCTGTTGTCTAATCTAGATATTAACACCCCCAGATCTTGTTCTACTGTCATCAGCGCCACTCTTTCCAGTTGATGCTTCACTCCAGATTTCCATGGCCAAAGTGCAACATTGCACTTGCTTGCATGGAAACTCAGCTGGCACCTTTCTTCCTTTTAGGTCAGGCTTATCGAATGACTAGATAGACTCTTCCTGCACCATCCTTCCCTGCTGCACCATCGTGCCATCAGCAAGAAGGCTGGTCTTGTTCTGTGCTCCCTCAGATGTTTGAAACAAATACCTTGTGTAGAACTTGACCAAGGGCACACCACTGTGGTAACTCCATTAATCACTTGCCTAATTCATGAATTATACCACCACCCTTCATTATCCTACCAATTCAACCATGCAGCTATCCAGTGCTTCAGATTTTGGTTCCAGTCAACCACCACCCCCCAGACCTTCCAATTTTCTAGTCAGCCTCCTGTGTGGGACAGAGGGTCTTGCTGAATTCCAGATAGACTAGATCTACTGGTACCCCCCCCCCCCCAGAAATCAAGGTCAATTGTAACCCAGCCAAAAAACTGGGCATCTCAACATAGACAGTTCAGAGGGTGGTCTAATGGTTAAGGTGTTTGCCTTACAAATACAAGGTGCAAGGTTTGAGTCTCACAAGGGATAATTGGCTAGGCTTAAAGTGGCTCACAAGGGCAGTTAGCTTAGTACTAATCTATGAACCTATGACAGTTGCAGCAAATTTTAAATCCGATCATATCAAGGTTTCTGTTCAGTGCCACAACTTTTAAATTGTCTGATCTTGACCTTGTCCTGAAGACTTCACCACATCCATGTCTATGTTGAGACTTTCACTGTGAAAATAGCACTCCTGATTACAGTTTGTTTGGTCACCGTTTACTTTGTGTCCAGATTTTGCTGCACAAAAGTTTACTTTTTTAGATTCAATGAATTATGCTGTAGCCATCTTCTGTATTCTCAGCTATAGCATACTTATTGGCGTTTGCATTTTTGGCACAGTTGTACAATCATGGAGATGGCAAGTGAGGAGCTGTTGGGGCATTATCCCCAAGTAAAAGCATTTTGGAGATGATTTTATGTAAGGCAGTTTGGTATTGCGTAGTTAGCTGTGGATGGATCCTTTTTTTTAATATACTGTAGGTTAGTTTATAGTGTGTTTCAATCACAGATGTCAAGTGCTTTACATTTGGATCTTTTCTGTAGTGGATTCTTGTGAGTTACATTGCATATGTAAAGCAATTCCTTTACTTTTGTGCTTAGTATGGATAGGCTATCTGTGACTTGTAGGGCAAGTGATGGATATTTTCAAGGGTCTGTGTTAGCAAATGCTACCACTGACATTTAGCAATACAGTCCTCCATCCTAACCTGGGTTTAATGCTCACCATGCGTTCAGACCTGAGACAATCTTGTGGAGCATTTACATATTTGTCAGTGATACAATCATTTTTAGAAAGATTCACTAAAACCCACAATGTATAACCTGCTATAGGACACCATCCATGACACCCGAATACCAAGTGGCATTCTTGCTCACTGACTGTCCTTAATAAAAAAAATGGCTGTTAGATTTCCATTAATCCTTCTATTAACAGGTCAACCTACACCTCAAATGGTGGGAATGCCAGTGAATCCTGTACCTAATGACAATTCCGTAGAAGAAATTTTAACCAGCACAAAACCTTCTGGAGCTAGTCCTTACCAACATAGTCCCTAGGTGTCATATGCCTATAATATATCCTTTGCTGGTTAAATTAGACCACTAATTTTTAATCTTTACATTTTAAGGCTACAAATTCCACCACAGTAAGTGATTCTGAAATTAAGGCTTTAAAAATGCAAACCTACTTAAATTGTATGATAAGTGCTCCAACTACAATTGTAGTTTCCCCAGCGTCTATGCAGTTTCAGCTGCCATTTATGCATCAGAGTTCTACTTCCATCTACATGAACTATTAGATCTATGCATTTAATACATCCAAATAAAATGGTAAAATTTAAAAATTAGCTTGGAGGTTCACCGGTGTAAAAAGAAAGAAAAGAAATAAATGTCTAAAATCCTGCAACAAATCAAAAGCTACCCACATTAAAGACCATCAAAAAGGTCAGTAAAGAATTGGCTACCGTGAAGGTCAAGGTTAAACATGAATTAAAAATTTAAATTATGTAATTACCAGAATGTTAGATTTAGCTGTTACCTCTCTGGAGACAAACTGATGGACTGGTTGTCAAAGATGCCTCTGTACCCATGGCAACAAACTCTGGCTAGCTTGAGCTCCTCCCCTATTCCATATTGCATCACTCCCTATTGATTCTCCTGATAGTGAGCTGAGCTATGACAGCAAGTTCCCTTAGCAAGGTTAAGAGAAAAGGCAGCCTTGGATATGAGGTAAATTCAGTACCCAAGTGCCAAATGAAAATCTCTGGCATTCCTATAGGTTCCAATGGAAAACAATTAGCAGCGGGTTTGGTGGGAGAGTCGTTACCATATCTGTACAGATACCAGTTAAATCTAAAGTTCTGACAAAACTTGCATATTTAAGCTGTTCCTGTCTGAACACTGTAACTGTGGAACAGAATCCCCAGCATCCAAAGGAAACTACTAAGATAAATATTTATTGATAATGAAGGGCCTAGCTCTAGATAATATATTTGAACAGTAATGCTTAGCAAATCTCTTCCAAGGGCTAACTGCTGAGGAAGGCAGAGAATGTAATTTGAGCCCCAACAGTATGCCCTTTGGAAGATAGGGACTTGTTACTAGATGAATAACAAGGGAATGCAGTCAGATGTCTATTTTGATTACCTTGGCCACTTGATTACCCTTTTTCACACTGAAAAAGAAAATGAATAATAAGTTGCCCATCTGAGTTGTCTTTGTGCATCTAAACAATGCAGCATATATAAACCTTTGTTACAATGATTTGGGGAAAAAAACACAAAGACAAATGGATTGGTTCAGATTAGACTGCTGGTACTGGGCATAAAGGATGGGTTGGTTCTTAGTGCAACTGTCTTTATGAAAAGGAAAAGCCATTTGGATAAGGGTTGCAGTTCTGAAACTAGTCTGGTGGAAGTGATGGCTACCAAGGATAATCTTTGTCAGTAAAGCCAGAAAGTTAAAAATGGAGAAGAGTAAGTTTTACTGAATAAAGTTAAGATCCTACATCGGGTGGAAAAGTCTGTCCCTTTAAAATGGTGACCTGGGTTGGTAGGAAATACCTGCTCAATCCTAGCTAGAATCCTTACACATGTTCTTTCTAAGATCCCAAGTTGGGGAATGGTGAGTTAAATGTGGTCCAGAGTGGAATATCCCCTGTAAAAAGGCTTTATACGACTTGGGTGATGCTAGACATGAAGGGAACCTTTGATAATATAAAGAAATCGCAGCCATGTGAACTTTGACAGATGTGTAACTAACCATTTTCCCCCACTTGCAAAAAATATTTAATGCAACTGATTTGTTGAGAGAGCATTCACATGGAAGAAAAAATTGTTGGTCCAACCTGTCCACAGTCATGCTCAAGTCCCTGGGATGTGCACTGCTGTCAGAAAGTGATACATTATGGTCCATTCACAAATCCTCATAGCTCTTCTGCATAGTGGATAAGATCATGTTCTACCCAGCATGTGTACCGTACCACTGCTATATTGTCTGTCTGAATGGACAATGTACTTTGTGGAGCATGTCTTGAAATGCCTGTAGTTTAAGACTGACTACTTCTCCAAGATGATGTGCAATTTGGCCTTTTCTGTAGCCAGTGTCCCTTGAGCCATCCTGATTAAATATTTCCCTCCCTGTTGCAGTAAGGACACATCCATTAATAAATATGCCTCTGGGGACAGCATTAACAAAAGGAGACCCTGAACTGAGATTTTCAGGATTTGTTCACCAGGACAAGTACTTCAGACAAATACTTGAAAGCCTTATGGGTTGTCACTGGCGGTGTTGATTGACACTGGTGGAGTGGACTATCATGTGTAGATTGTCATTTTGTACCATCTGAATGGAAGCTGCCGTAAGGCCTAAAACCTTGAACATTGTAGCTGCACTGGGTGAGTGGTTGTATGATAGATGCTGTGCATCCTGCACCATTGTAGCAATTCTTTCCAGTTGTGACCTGGTTTGTTGGATTATTGCATCCAGCTGGCAGCCGATGAATGTCTGGGATGAGAGTTCCAGTTGTGACTTGGCTAGGATGACTGTGATCCCAAAGGATAGTTGTGGCTGGAGCATGTATTGTCTTGTCACTGAGTTTTGCCATTTTGGGTACAGTCAGGAGCTAGTCATCTAAGCAAGGGAATATTTTGACTGGAGCCATGTACTTGAACACCTGAAAGTGGGGGAACCTCCTGGATGATGCTGTTTTATCTTGTGGGAAAGCGTCGATCCAAAAAGGCACATCCAGTCCCCTGCCTGTAAGTACTGTAGGACTGATTGAAATGTGTCCATCTGGAGAGTCCTCCATATATTGATTCAGACAACTGAGGTCCTATTTTGGGGGGGGGGGGGGGTCACCAAGGAGATGAATGTAAAATCTGGACCTTGTGGTCTAGTGGAATCTCTTGTATAGCTTTCTAGCAGAAGACTTTGTACCTCCTGATGCACCACATTTCTCTGACAGAGTGGCACTAAGGGTGGGTAATTGGGCAGTTTCAAAATATGGTACAGAGTAGCCTCTTAAATATGCTTTCTCTGATCCATTTGTCTTGTGAGATGGCCGATCACACAACTGGATGCAGAGAAAGATGTCCTCTGCCTCCAGAGTGAAACGAATAGGGCAACCATTCATGGCTCATACTGACAGAATCACTAAGACAACTGGGGTTGTGATCCTCTGGTCGGGTCCAAGGGGCTTGGATAGATTTTCCTTTCACTCTGAACTGTCCATGTCCCTCGGCCTTTGTACGATTGACCTAGACGTCTGTTCAGAGGCTGCTTCCTCGGTGTGGGATGTCACCCCAGTTCTGGAGGAGTCTATTTTGTTTCCGGGCTACCATCCGTCTGTGGGGGGGGGGGCAGCCTTTAGGATAATGGAGAAGGCATTGTCCATTGGGGACTGTCTTTCCATCCCCGTCGGGACAGATTTTTACCTCCCCTATACCTGAGCTACCATAAGTCTCACCCCCCCCCCCCCTCCCCGGGACAGAGGGCACTAAAGTCCCAGTTGACTCCCACTTTAGTGGTTGCTTCTTCGAACACTTAGCTGGATCACCCCCCCCCCAAGGAAGTCCCTGCGAAGAAGTGGTGCAGGAGGAAGCACCTGGACTCCCTGGAAGAGTCCTTCACAGAAGATACTGATTTTGATGAAGGGGAAGGTTCCCCTAGGTCACACCCTGATGATGATTCCTTCAGAGACATCCTAGAAATCCTGGAATGGAGGGGATGGCTGGTCCTCCATTCAACCTTCCTCTGAGGAATCTGTATACCTGGAGGCTTTTTGTGACCATCCCTCTACTTCTTGGATCTCTCTGTCCGCTGATGATCTCATCAAACTGATCGCTCAGTGGGTGTGGAAGACGCCTGACTCCATAGAGCAAATCCCCAAGAGACACAACCAGATATTATCAGCACCTAAAGCTGAACCACATTGGTCTAAAGGGATTCCTGTTGACGCCATGGTAATAGCAGCTGCCACCAAAAAGGAACTTGCTGAAGAGAGTCCGACTGTTCATCCTCCTAACAAGGAGTCTAGGACATTGGATAGATTGGGAAGCATGTTCATGCTTCAATGACCTTCGCTCTAAGGTCCTTGAATTATATGGCACACTTTACGAGGTTACAGAGAGAATTAAAGAACTTTCAAATACTCTTTCAGGAGCATTGGCTGAAAGAGGCCCATGACAGTTTCCTCACAGCTTGCAACCCTAGATGCCATTTCCAACTCGTCCATGAGGCTCTTTGCCCATGCAATCAAAGGGATGACCAGGGCAGTTGGTTCAAGCATAGCCATCAGAAATCACTCCTGGATACGCTTGTGTGACTTTGCTTTTGACGGCTGCACCCTTTTTGGCCCAAAGTTTAAAGACACACTAACCAGATGTGAGAAAGATGTTAAGACCCTATCTGCCATAGACATATGTTTCTCTGCTCCTCAGAGGCCTTATTCTAGGAACCAAAGAAGTGGGAGACTATGGTTTAAAAAATCCAAAGGACCTTTCCAAGACTCGCGAAGCAAGGACCTCCCCCCAGGGCAGAGGAAGCTATGGAAGATGCTGCCCTAGGGACAGAAATGGACCGCAGAATCTGGGGTCCAGAGAATCCTTCTCTGGAACTTTCTATCAGCATCCCTGAATGGCAGCCTGATTGCCCTCCTGTGGAGGCAGTCGGGGGCTATTATCCCTGCATCTAACTTACCTGACAGTCGATAACTTCGGACAAATGGGTGCAGGGGATAATATCCAGAGGTTACAAAATTCCACCAAGTCCCAAACCCCAGAAAAAAAACTCACAGATGTTCCACCCAATCCAAGGAAGCAGCAGTCTTTAGAAATTCAAAAACTGCTCGGACAGAGTCATCCAAAAAGTCCCACCAGACCAAACAGGATCTGGGGTTTACTCGAGATTCTTTTCATTGCCCAAAAAAACAGGACTGGAGACCCATTTTGGATCTCAGCCACTTCAACAAAGACAGTTCAGCAAGCCAAATTCCGGATGGTGTCGGTCCAAGCCATACTTCCTTTTTTGGAAAAAGGCAACTGGATGTGCTCTATAGACCTCCAAGATGCTTACCATATAAAAATGGAAAACGCCAGGAGGTCTCTACACTTCCAGCTTGGAGCCAGTCATTTCCAGTTAAGAGCACTGCCCTTTGTTCTCATCACAGCCCCCAGGGTGTTCAAATGCATGGCAGTGGCTGCAGCTCATATCAGACTGCAAGGTATTTGAAGCTTTCCATATCTCGATGACTGGCTCCTCACTGCTATCACCAGGCGTCTTTAAGAACAGGCAAGAGGTTACACCATAAATATTTGTACATCTCTAGGCATAATGGTAAATTTCGAAAAGTCTAACCTTCAGCCTTCTCAGCACCTTGATTTCATCGGTGCTCATTTAGCTACTGTCTCAGGGATTGCATCTCTCCGTCCTTCAAACCTTAGGCTCTTTGACTGCATCAATCACTCTGGTTCCACTAGTGAGGATGTTCTTCATTCCACATTGCTGCAGTCCTAACTATTGGGTAGTCCGCTGTCCAGTCGGCCCGAATACCAAAGTATATGGCTGACGTCGGTCAAGGCGCATTAGACTGACGTCAGTACGTCAGGGTACTAATGCACATGACCGACGTCATATCCTCAGTCTTTTTTGCCGCATGGTCCGATGCAGAAGCAGTTTTGCGAGTGCAGGTTGGCGTTCTGAAAGTTTCTGAAGTCAGAGTTTCAGACCGAATCAAAGTTGGCTAAGTACCCCGTTGGGGAATATTTTGTTTTTTTCTTGCCTCAGTATTTAACCGGATGTCAGAAAAAGTGAATAACTGTATTTCTTGTGGGAAACAGATACCTCATAGGGATTACCATACTTTGTGTATACCTTGTTTAGGGCCTGAGCACGACGTTGTTGGATGCCGCTCTTGTGCTAGATTTAACAAACGCACTATTAAGAGAAGGTTAGACCGTGCCAGGTTAGTTTTTGGGAAGCGTTGTAATTATAAAATGCCGTCGGATGCTCCGACGCCCGCTTCGGCCAAAAAGCGCAAGGACAAAGCAGCAAAGCCTAGAGTGGAGGAACCGACAGTCCCGGACGTCGGTTCTTTAGAAGGCTCAGTGGAGCCGGAGGTTTTGCCAGTAGTTTCTTTGGAGTCTCAGGGAGAGACTTTACTGTTACAGGATGTGTCCTCTCAGGAAGTAGGCCAGGCGGAAGGGGCTTCTCAGGTGGCTGTTCTTCCCTCTCTTCCTAAGGTGGTTAGGGCCTCCCCTTCTGTTTCCAAGGCTTCTTTAAGAGGCAGGCCTAGTTTAGCTTCAGTGGGGGTTTCTCCGAGTGTTTCAGGGTCTTTGCCTAAGAAGCATATGCTAAAAATGGCAGAGGATTTGATTACTATGATTAGAGGTTCTATGCCCCCTCCTGATAAGAGGCCTAGGGTGGAACCTGAGTTTGAGAGTTTTGAGCAATGTTCGGAGGCTTCTGAGTCTTCGGCTGAAGACTTGCAGGAGTATCCTCCTTATTCAGATTCTGATGTGGATGATTCTACTCCTTCAGCTTCGCCTGAGGATTTTTCATTCTCAGAGACTCTGCATTCCATGAGGGAGCATTTTAAATGGGAAGGTCAAGATTTCTCTGATTCCAGGAAGAGGCTTAGGGAATTCTTGTTTTTACCCCAGCATAGGCCTTTAGCTATACCTCCTGTTCTGAATGTGGTAGAAGATGTTTTTGCAGAGGCTTCCTGAATCCTGATTCTTTGCCTCCTCCCCAGTTAAACCGGATAGGTACTATAGGGTGCCTGAGGCTCATAAGTATCTTTTTAAGAGTCCTAGGGCAGACCCGAAACTGTCTCTCAGGGGCCTAAAGGTGTGAAGGCTTCTGTTGTTAAAAATCCTGTTCCTCCTGATAAAGAGGCAAGGGCTTTGGATAGATGGGGAAAGAAAGTGTATACTTCTTCCACTTTAGCCATGAGGGCGTTGAATTGTCAGTTTCACATGTTAAAATATCAGAATTATCTCCTTTCACAATTGAAGTCTAAGGTGGATGCTCTGGCTGAAGGTATTGAGTGTAAAGAGTTGCAGGATTTAGTTCATGTGTCTGAACAGGTGGGTAAGCATTCCTTGCAGTGTGGTTTTGATGCTGTGCAGGCCTCCTCGAGGGTGGCTGCCACTGGTTCTGTTCTTCGGAGGCACGCCTGGTTGAGAGATCAGAATTTAGCTGAGCATGTTAAGACAAGGATTTTGGATGCTCCTTTACAGTCTGATGTGTTGTTTGGTTCGCCTGTGGAAGCAGTTTTAAAGAAAATGGAGGACAAGGCCAAGTCTATGCAAACTGTTAAGGATTTTTTGCAGGTGCAGCCTCCAAAGTTTAGTAGAAATTGGCCTACTAAGGGATGGACATATCCTGCTTATGATTCCCAGTCTAGGGGTAGGTCTAGACGTGGTAGGGGCAGAGCTCAAGGTTCTTTTAGGCCTAGAACAGGGAGTTCACCTGCTCAGACTTCTGGTGAGGGTAGGGGTCAGTCCTTTCGTAAACAGACCCAATGACCTGCCTTTTCAGCTGCCAGTACATTCTCGCTTGGCAGCACCTTTGGGAGGAAGGCTGTCTCTTTTCAAAGAAAATTGGGATTTAATTACCCAAGACAGATGGGTTCTGGATATCATTCACCACGGTTACAGGTTTTATTTCCATACCTTGCCTCCTTTCAAAGGCATGCCAGACATTCCTCCTCTACAAAGACAAGAGGCTCACAAGCAAATTTCTCTGTTGCTCCAAATAGGGGCCATTCAGCCAGTTCCTGTGCCAGAAAGGGGCCTAGGATTTTATTCTCGTCTGTTCCTAGTACCGAAGAAGGGGAACACGTGGAGACCAATTTTGGATTTATCTATCCTCAACACTTATCTGGACATTCCCAAGTTCAAAATGTTGACGTTACAACAGCTTTTACCTCTGCTGGGCAAAGATCACTGGATGGTAACTTTAGATCTCAAGGAAGCTTACCTTCATGTGCCTATCAGACTAAGTTGCAGGAAGTATCTGCGTTTTCGAGCCGGAAATTTTCATTATCAGTTCTCTGCATTGCCCTTTGGCTTATCTACTGCGCCCAGAGTATTCACAAAGGTTCTGGCTCCAGTGATAGCTTACTTCAGACTAAAAGGAATTCAAATCTGTCCTTACTTGGACGACTGCCTGATTCTGGCTCAAGAAAAGGAAGACCTTTTACAGCATTTGGAATATGTGATAGCAGTGCTAAGATGCCTAGGGTATTCTGTGAACGAAATAAAGTCCAGTCTAGTACCCTCTCAAGACATGTGCTTTCTGGGTGTGAGACTGAATACAGCAGCCCAGATGGCCTTTTAACCCCGGACAAACAAAAGAATCTTTCCAGTTACTTCCATCACCTATCTCTTCAGTCCGGGCTGACTGCAAGGACAGTCCTTCAAGCCTTAGGGTTCATGGCATCTTGTATTCTGGTGCTTCCCAATGCCAAACTGCATATGAGGAAGCTGCAATGGTATCTCAAAATGTATGGACACAGCACTGCCAGGATTTGGACACTGTCATTCAAATAATACCTTGCATTCAAAAGGAATTTTTGTGGTGGGCTCAGGAATGTCACCTAAACAAGGGACTCTGTGACCCGGCCAGAGGCGAGTCAGATTCTAACGACAGATGCCTCAGACATTGCTTGGGGAGCTCATCTAAATGGAAAGTGGATACAAGACAAGTGGCCTGCCAGACTACAGCATCTACATATCAACATGAAAGAGATGTTAGCAGTCCAGTTTGCATTAATGGCTTTCAAGAAGTTACTTCTTCCAGGGCAGGTGTTGATTCTAACAGACAACACAACTGTCATGTGGTACATCAACAAACAAGGGGGAACACATTCTTACCCGTTATGCAGGCAAGCGATGATTTTATGGGAGACTGCGCTCAGCTTGCAACTAACTCTTCAGGCAAGGTTTCTGCCAGGAGCACAGAACTCCTTAGCAGATGTGTTAAGCAGACAAATCATGGATCCCCACGAGTGGAAACTGGATCTTCATGTATTTCAAAAATTGACAGTGTCATGGGGAACTCCAGACATAGATCTGTTCGCTTCTCCACTAAACCACCAGCTGCCAAAGTTTTGCACAAAGAGGTTTCATCACACAGCTTGGAAAGTGGATGCTCTTTCTTTCAGTTGGAAAAATCTTCATGTGTATGCCTTTCCACCTCTGCCTCTTCTCCCAAAGGTGCTCCTAAAGGTCAGACAAGACAAGCCAAGGATGATTTTAATAGCTCCAGATTGGCCTCGGCAACACTGGTACCCATTACTGAGGAGTCTGGTAAGGAAGCCTCCATGGCCTTTACCTGTGATTCCACACCTGTTGTCTCAGAAGGACGGTCACCTGCTCAATGTCAAGCTCCACTCTCTTCATCTAACAGCCTGGCATATTCTGTTTTGAAACACAGCAGGTCTCAACTTCCTCAACAAGTTTTAAATGTGATTATGGAAGCCAGAAGACCTAGTACAAGGAAGGTGTACGCAGAAAAATGGAAGAGATTTTTATTTTGGAGTGCAGCAAACAATTTGGAGATTTCTGAGCCTAATTTGAGTGTGGCTCTTCAATATCTTACTGAGTTATTGGTCAAAGGTTTGTCTTTCTCTTCCATTAAGATTCATGCTGCTGCAATTTCAGCTCACTATGATTGTGATCCACCATTGTTTTCGCATCCTTTGTTCAAGCAATTTCTTAGAGGGGCAAAGAATTTAAGACCCCCACGTAGAGCTCCTACTCCTGCTTGGGATCTCAATTTTGTGTTGGAGAAACTTACTCTACAACCTTTTGAGCCTGTGGCTACTGCTGACTTGAAATACTTGTCATGGAAGACTGCTTTTTTGTTGGCCATTACTTCTGCAAGAAGAGTTTCTGAGTTGCAGGCCCTTATGGCGGTTGAGCCTTTTTTGATTTTTCATAAGGATAGGGTATCATTACGTACTAATCCATCCTTTATGCCTAAGGTGGTTTATAGTGTGGCTTTAAACCAAACTATTCATTTGCCTACTTTTTATGCAGATCCCCAAAATAAAGGGGAAAAGATTTTGCACACTTTAGATGTACACAGGCAATTGCGTTATTATTTAAGCAGGACTAAGGATTTTAGGCAGTCTCAGCAGTTGTTTGTTTCTTTTGCTTTGAGTTCGCAGGGCAAACCTGTATCAAAACAAACTATTTCTAGGTGGATTGGGTTTTGCATTGCATTTTGTTATTCCCATCATGGCAAGGAGATTCCAGCTGGGATTAGGCCTCATTCCACTAGGGCTACTGCCACTTCTACAGCATTTCTAAGGGGGGTGGCAACTAAGGATATTTTGGAGGCAGCTACTTGGAGTTCAGTGCATACTTTCTCTAAGCATTATCACCTTCCTCTCTACTCTAAGTCTAGGGCTGGTTTTGCCACAGCTATTTTGCAAGGCATGTTGTCAGCTCCTGTTTCCTTATGATTTGCCAGCCTCCCTTACCTCTGCTTTGGGATTCTACCCAATAGTTAGGACTGCAGCAATGTGGAATGAAGAACATAGTACAGTTTTGTACCTACCATAAATGTAGATGTTCGAGGATCCACATTGCTGCAGTCCAATTTACCCTCCCTCCTTCCCCTCTGTGTTTAGGGGTGGTTGTGTAGGTGAGGTTATATTCTGGTACTTTTGTATATATTGTACATATTTTTGGTGCAGGTATGTTTGCAGTTTTTGGTATTGGCCTTGTTTTTTTAGGGTCTTCTGACATCTGGGGCAAGAAAAGACTGAGGATATGACGTCGGTCATGCGCATTAGTACCCTGACGTACTGACGTCAGTCTAATGCGCCTTGACCGACGTCAGCCATATACTTTGGTATTCGGGCCGACTGGACAGCGGACTACCCAATAGTTAGGACTGCAGCAATGTGGATCCTCGAACATCTACATTTATGGTAGGTACAAAACTGTACTTTTCTTATGCGAATACTGCAGTGGTTACTAGCATGCCAGTGGTCTTTGATAATCAGCCAATGTCTCACCTAGTGTTGATTACTGACCATTACAAACAGGATCTCAAATGGTGGCTACACTCGACCAGATTCTCTTGGGCCAGCCATTCATCATTCCTCAGCCCCAAGCCATAGTGACCACGGATGCTTCCCAGATTTGGTGGGGGGGGACAATATCTGGGAAAGACCGTCCAAGGCACATGGTCCCAATTGGAGGCAAACGTGCTCATCAATGCTCTGAAAATGAGGGCAATGCTGTTAGCTTTGCAAGCATTCCAAGATGCTGTTCCTGTTGGGACAGTAGCAATTCAGACCAACAACATGTCTGTAGTCTGGTATATAAACAAACAAGGGGCAACCAAATCTTACCCACTATGTCCGGAAGCACTCAGTGTTTGGCAATTGGTGGTTTCTTCCAACTGCTTTCTGATAGAAATTCACATTCCGGGAAGTTCCAACATGATAGCAGACAAATTGAGCAGGACTTTTCTAATGCCTCATGAGTGGTCTCTCAATCTTGTAGTGACTATAGCAAAAAAACAGAAGGAAAGGAGAGCCTCTAAGTTAAACAGCTGTCCTTGGGAAGGGAGTGAGGGAGGGGAGAACTCCAACTTAAACGAGTTCTACTAAAAGGGACTAGGTACTCCACAAACACTAGTGAATAAAACTAAGAAAGGTAATTTATGTAATAGTTTTATGGAGTATAAGAATATATTTCTACACACAAAATTTGAAAGTACGAGCCTGAGCCAGAAAATGACACACCTTGTAGCTGAAGCGGCAAGAGAGATCTGGGTAGCTATCGCTAGGCATCATAGGATAAGGGGTAGCCTCGAGCCAGTAAACAGCTCTTGAGCTATTGAAGATGGCCAAGTCGGAGCTAAGGATCGGCTCCGATCCCAAACAGCAAGAAAGAAGGCGAGATAAAGACAACTAACATGGAACGTTATGGTAGGTACATTACTTCTTATTCAGTCCGGTTGCTCTGCATCTACAATAAAAGTTCATATGGCAGCAATTTCAAATTTCCATTCAGGCTTGAGTGACTCTTCTCTAATGTCTCACAAGCTTTGTAAAGCTTTTTTAAAAGGACTCCTGATACTAAAAACCCCATTTAAAGAATCAGCTGCCCCTTGGGATCGGACTATTCTTCAAGCTCTTACTAAGACCCCTTTTGAACCATCAGCATCTTGTGATATGAAATATTTATCCTGGAAGATGTTATTTTTGGTAGCTATTACTTTTGCAAGAAAGGTTTATGAACTGCAGGCCTATCATGCTAATCACCCTACCTAATTTTTCATAAGAGTTGCACTCGGAACAAATCCATCCTTTTAACCAACATTAATCAGTCACTTCAATTACTAGTCTTTTTCCCTAATTTTTCTAACTAAGGGGAATATGCCCTTCATTTGCTAGATGTGCACAAACTATGTTTTTATCTTCATAGAACTAAGGAATTTAGAAAATCTGATAAGTTATTTATAGCATTCTCTTCCCTCTGTATGGGTAATCCAGTTGCTAAGGTTATTTTAACTAAATTGACGAGACTGCATCATGTTCATCTATCACTCTAAAGGACTTCAACTTCCCAAGCCAGTTCAAGCTCATTCAACAAGAGCTGTGGCGGCGGCAACAGTTTTTCATGCCAGAGCTTCTCTAGACAACATCTGTGTAGCAGCCACAAGGTCCTCTCATCATACCTTTATCATTCATTACAAATTAGATCAGGTTTCGAGGGATCGAGCATCCTTTGGATCTGTGGTGCTTAGGAATATCTTCCATGAGACCTCTCAAAGCTAAAGTAGCTGAGGATTCTGTCCCACTGTCAAGGATTGGGTGAAGATTGACAACATCAGATAAAGAAGTTATGTCTTACCATGACGTTCCATCTGTTGTCTATCTTCACCAATCCTTGACAATCCCCACCCACCTTCCCCCATCCTGAGACATAGCAGATCGGATTAACCCTAAGATAGTTTCTCATTAAGGGCTCGTATATGGCCTCATTTTCTGTACTATCTATAGTTAACCATATGTTTTTTCTATATACTATTTATTTGGAAAACACTATGAGATCATCTGTGTGAGGAGCATTATGGGTAGTGCCTGGCTCGAGAGTTTGGAGACCGCGAGCTGGAAGACATGGCCGAGTCTGTTCCGAGGTTCAGAACCGAACCCACTGTCAAGGATTGGTGAAGATCAGCAACATTGATGGAATGTTATGGTAAGACATAACTTCTTTTCTTCATTTATATAAATGTATGATTGCCTATGTCATAAGTAATTTAATAAAGATGCTCCTTAAAGATAAAAAGGGTAGAAGAGCTAGATCTAGTCACATTTTAGACCAGAAGAAACAATATGTATGATATTGGTGCATAAGATCCTTTCAGGAAGATGTGAAGGGATTATCCTGAAAAGGAAGGAGGAGTACATGGAGTAGATTTTAGGGAGTTACTATGCCTTGGATCAGTGAAAGTACTTTCTTTTCATAGAGAGGATTGTAGACCCTTGAAATATACTTTAAAAATGGGTGGGAGAAAGAGGGCACGATACAGGTGGAAAATGGACAAGGATGAGCATGGAATGGAGGGAAGCTAGAATAAGGTGCTTACAAAGGCAAAGTTCAATGCACTTTGTCTTCTGCTATCAGGCAAAATATAATGCATCTTCTAAGGATGGTGTACCACAGTCGAGCAATTCTTGTTATCCCCTTACATGGGGAGGCTGTTAAAGTGCCATTCTCTAGAAATGTTTGATATCCTTCAGAAGGGGAAGGAGTTCTCCTCATACTTGAGAACCTCTGACTCTGTCCTTCTGTTCTAAGCCATTCACCAGAGGAAGTGTGTTTGACTGGTAAGCTCACTGGACATGACACAACTGTTACTTTTTAGGGGTAGCCTGGACACGCTTAGTTATGACTGCAGTCCAGAACAGTCATGTGGGTGAGCATTTGTTTGCCCCTGGTTGGAAAGCTGTCATGAAGGGCTATTAGTTTTTGTTGTCATTAGCAGCTGTTGCTTGGAGCAGTCTTCCACATGCAGGTAAGTTCATTAAAAGATCATGTTGTCTGAAGCATTTTTGGGACTGGTTCAAATTCTTCCAAGTGTCCATAAAGGCTGCACTCCTTTCACTGAGGCTTAGTTGTAATTCCATCTCTTATAAAGGGAACATAGTAATTCTTTCCAAAGTATATCAGCAGTTTCTTCAAATGCGTCTGGTGCTTACATTTCAGGATACGGTCTTTCTAAGCAGGGGATCATTGCCCTTCTACCGCACAGTGCTTGGACTGTGTCATTGAACATGTACACCTTTTAGTACATCCATGTTAGGGCTGTGAGAGCGCATTCCTTTTCCCAATGGTAGGCCTCCTTTTTTATGTATGAAGTGCTGCCTTTTTGTGTGTGCACATCCAGTATTTACTGGACCCTTGCAAGAGAAGGAACCCCACTTATGTCCCTGCTTTGACTGGTTCCTGAAATGGGCACACCAGTGGTTGCAGTCTTCAAAGGTGTCCATAGAGAAGGAGAGAGCCTTCTTATTCTATGCCAGAAGTTTGCTTTCATTTTTGCAAAGTGAGGCATTCTTCACTGATTATCATTCTGTCCATGGAGAAGGCCTGTAATGTAACTTTGGCAGCCTGCCTTTCTAAGATGGCTGCACACTGAACAAATATCAATTATATTACTGATCAATTTCAGCACTATATGTGAAGAGAGAAACTGCTGGATAAGGACCAGTAATTCTGCTTGTTTAATAAAATTCCATTACTGACTAGTAAGTAAACTGCCTGGGTGCCAGTGAAGAAGAAACTTAGTGTGTGAAAGAAAATCAACACGTAAAGGTGAAGAGAAAACCTTGACTGGGAAGAATCCTGCAGCTGTTCAGCAAAAAGTAGTTCAAGCTCTAGCTTTGATACAAGAGATGGCTTCCAGTAACGTAGAGGGAAAAAAATAAGTCAAATGTGTTCAGAACTGATTGAAATAAATGAAACATAACCTCAGATATAAAAGTCTGCAAACTGGCAAAAGCTGATAAAAGTGCAAAACTCTGAAGTTGAAATGAGAGAGAGAAAAAAAGCTGTGTATGAAACTGCTCAAGATGAATCATTTCAAAAAATGGTAGGTAGAGGACAGCACACAGAGAAAATCTGAGATTTTCTGCTGTACCAGAGAAACTGGAAAGAACAAACTGTATTAATTTTACGAAAGCACAAATAACTGGACTGGTAATCCACAGAGGGATTGGTTAATTGGAAGGGCACATCTCGTGTATGCTCCAAACTGGGCCATGAGAAAGCTGCCAAGACGTGTATTAGTAAAGATGCAATCTTATCGGCAGAAAGAGTTTATTCTGACAAAACTGTGGCAGGAGGGCAAAGTATTAAAAATTGGAAACTAGTGTTTGTGGAAAATGATTGCTTCTCTTCTGCCCTGATATACAGTGAATAAAGTTATCCCAGCAGTCAAGGAAAAGTCACAGGAGTTGATTAGAAGAATTGGAAGTACCTTGGACTTGAGTGGGTTGGGAGATGAACTGGAAGACCAGCAGCACAGAAATTAGTAAATAAATGTGAGACTGTAAAGCATTGATCATATTTTTGAAATATGGCTTTGCAAGAAAAAGTGGCGGAGAAAGACTATTTTTTTTTACTTTTGTTAAACTTAAGTACGAACAGGCATATGCCCCACTTCATATCATTTAAAGTTTGGAAGTACACTAAAAGGGAAAAAGAAGGGAGAAAAGTAACAGCAAAACTAGATTTTTAGTAGTATTTGCATAAACCATTTTGATATTAATTACACTTTGTATAGTAAAGCATTTGGGTGATTGCTTTATGTGATGGATACTGAACAGGTGCTTTTACTTTTTTAATTTTAAGAAATGTAGACATAATGCAAAATAAAGGCTGGACAAAAGCACATTTACGTTAACATGTCATGGAAACAGGCTAACAAGATGAATCATTTCAAAAAATGGTAGGTAGAGGACAGCACACAGAGAAAATCTGAGATTTTCTGCTGTACCAGAGAAACTGGAAAGAACAAACTGTATTAATTTTACGAAAGCACAAATAACTGGACTGGTAATCCACAGAAGGATTGGTTAATTGGAAGGGCACATCTCGTGTATGCTCCAAACCGGACCATGAGAAAGCTGCCAAGACCTGTATTAGTAAAGATGCAATCTTATCAGCAGAAAGAGTTTATTCTGACAAAACTGTGGCAGGAGGGCAAAGTATTAAAAATTGGAGACTAGTGTTTGTGGAAAATGATTGCTTCTCTTCTGCCCTGATATACAGTGAATAAAGTTATCCCAGCAGTCAAGGAAAAGTCTAGAGGCAGGTGTAAGGTTCAAGCTGCTGTATCCAGACATCTTCAGAATAGTTTTTTTTTCTGAAGGTTCACTAATTTTTGATGCAGAACAGGCTAATAAAAAAGTTTGGCCAACAAAGGAGGGAGCCATCAAATAGAAGGGGACACTGCTTCTCATGCTTCTGATAAAGTTCATAGAGAGGCTTTACCAGTGAAACTTTCCAATGTTCCAAAGCACAGGAGTTGATTAGAATAATTGGAAGTACCTTGGACTTGAGTGGGTTGGGAGATGAACTGGAAGACCAGCAGCACAGAAATTAGTAAATAAATGTGAGACTATAAAGCATTGATCATATTTTTGAAATATGGCTTTGCAAGAAAAAGTGGCGGAGAAAGACTATTTTTTTTTACTTTTGTTAAACTTAAGTACGAACAGGCATATGCCCCACTTCATATCATTTAAAGTTTGGAAGGACACTAAAAGGGAAAAAGAAGGGAGAAAAGTAACAGCAAAACTAGATTTTTAGTAGTATTTGCATAAACCATTTTGATATTAATTACACTTTGTATAGTAAAGCATTTGGGTGATTGCTTTATGTGATGGATACTGAACAGGTGCTTTTACTTTTTTAATTTTAAGAAATGTAGACATTATAATGCAAAATAAAGGCTGGACAAAAGCACATTTACGTTAACATGTCATGGAAACAGGCTAAAGGTGAAGGCAATACACTGAAAGGTCTGAACATTCTTAAGTGAGAAACATAAAATTAAAAGGTACAAGGGCAAGCAGCTCAGTAAAGTTTAAAATTATTGGGTAATTATTGAGTAAATAAGAGATGGCAGCTTTTCTAGTAATTAAATACTTTGCATTTATTAGAACAATGTATAATAGTTGTACTTAAAGATAGCCATTGTACTCTTTCTTAAGGCTGAATGTTTGTTTTCTGAAAGCATACAAGTTGCCCACATATGAGAAGGGAATAAAGATAAGACAAGAACAGAATAGTTCGTGCAAGTAAAAGCACAGGCTGCAACATGCATCTTAGTGGCTACATTAAACATATTTTGGAATGTGAATGGCCTCGAAGGTATAGACAAAAAGGTAAGAGTACTGCATTATATTAAGAAATGAATGCAAAGTGCAAATAGCAATGTTACAGGAGATGTATTTGGAAAGAAGTGAGCATGTGACTTTGATAAAGAAGGATTTTGGGTTGGATATTCAGCAGAGTATCAGGGACAAAAAAAAGGGGAGTAACAATACTGACTGCTAGAGGAGCTCCAATAGTAATAAAAGAGGGAAGAAATTTGTGGTAGTAAGGGGCTAGTGGCAGAGGAGGAGGATTATACTGGCATGTATTTATATTCCATCTAAAACTATTATGGCGCTTGAAAAATCTGGGAGAAATCAGCTTTCAGCAGGGAATATTTGTAGATGAGGACTGGAACATTGTTTGCGACTGTCATGATGTATCTGAGGGGACAAGAAGGGAAATATCAAAAGAAGGTAGATTTCTGAAGAAAATTATGGAAGACATGAGTACAATAGTAGGAACTGAGCGAATTTGCATATTCCCCAAGGTTCAATAACTGGACTAAACTAGAAAGAAAGTATATTTCACAGGAGCATGTGTATTTAATTGAAAGCTTCAACACTTGTCCAGTAACACTTTCACATCATGAGACAATAAGAGCCAAGATAAAAATACAGGGTAATGAAGTAAAAATGAAACAATGGTGCCTCCCCACACCTATCTGTTAAAACAAAAGGAATTTAAGAAATGGGTAGTTATTTGGGTGATGGAAGTTTCTTCAAAAGGTTCAGCTAGAGCTGGAATAAAATGTTCAGCTAGAGCTGGAATAAAATGTAAGTGGAGTTTAACAATAGGGTAGAAAAATAAAGAGCGATGGTTAAGAAGTAAGTAATTAGATGGCTGAAAATGGTTAAAAGTATTGCAGAATTAGTGGAGTTTCACTGAAAAAAGACGTGTAACTGCAGAATGCTAAATGGAGAGTATCTGGATAATATGCACGAGTTTAGGAAGACTGCTGTTAAGCAATTGTTTCTGATAATCCTGAGCACAAAAAACACAAAGACAATGGAAAGAAAGGGTTATTGCCAAACCTAAGGAGCCTGCAACAAGAAAAATAACCAGACATATTTTGTAAATCTTCTGAAAATTTGTACAAAGCAGAGGAATGTGAAAATCCATTAATATATCCATTTGTGCTTTTTCACGAAGACTTGTGTATGCTCAGGTTAGAGGTAGATGACTCAACAAATTTACAGTTAAGGTAGGAGGAGATTTGATAAAAGTGATGGCGTATAATCAATCTGCAGGGAAGTCTCTAGGAATAGATGGTATTGCTGTGGAAGCTAGGAGGGAAGAAAGTGACAAAGATCTGGAAAATTTTAACAGTATTTTAAAAGGAAGGAAAACAAACATCTCTGGAAAGAAAGCTGTGGTGGCTGTAATATCTAAAGATTGTAAAGACAGTCAGACTATGCTTTATATCAGCCCCTTTAAATTTTAAACCACGATTTTAGTGTTTGTCTATAGTAGCTAAAAGAATGCAGAGGCGTTGCCAAAATTGATGTGGCTCAGTATGTTGGTGTGGAAGGGAGGCAAATATTTGGCATTAACAGAACAATGATCCAGAGGGAAGTAGAATGTTAGAAAATACTTTTGTTGTTGGCAGGTCTTGATGCAGAGAAAAGCATTTGACAGAGAAAGCTGGGATTTTGAGTAGGGCAACGGAAGCTTTTGCATTCCCTGATGCAATATGGTTAATTAGGAGGTTATATGAGGGATCAGAGCCACAAATTATATTGGGAAGTTTCCCCTTTGATAAATTGAACAGTGAAACCAGGCAAGGGTGTCCTCTCTCCCCTTTGATTGCATTATATTTAAAGCCACTGGCCGAGAAAATAGGGGACTCAAATTCAGGGATATAATTGGTATGGTAATCAAGAAAAGCTGACTTTATTTTCAGATGATAATTTGTATATGTTAGAACCAGAAAAGGACATCAGTGTTGTGGAACATTCTAAGACAGCTTCAAGTTGAGATATATATATATATATATATATATATATATATATATATATATATATATATATATATATATATATATATATATATGTTATTAAGGATATGTGGGAAGAGACTAAAGATTCAAAAATTAAGAAACAAAGCCCATGTTCATGGATAAAAAGATACAAGCAGTAAATATCTTTAGTCCCTTTAGTTTTATATACAGATATATTTTTATCAAGCAGAAGAGTAGTTGTGGACAGTAATAGAGGTGGATTTTATCTGGGAGGGAAAGAGGGTGAGGGTCAAGTGGGATAAGTTTATCCTTCCACTAGAACGAGGTTTGGGATTACCTGATTTGAAGGGATATTTTAGAGCTATACAGTTAAGGCTCTTGTATGCAACACAAACTGAAAGCTATAATTCAATGTGGAAAGCAGTGGAGAAATTCAAGAAATAGGGACAGATTGGAATTTTGGATGCAGATCTTTAAGGAGAACAGCCATACTGAATATTGTATTCATAAAGTAGCAGAAAATATTCTAAGTAAGCCAACATAAGAATGAAGAAAGGAGATCCTGCAGATAGGGATGACTGCAATTAGGGCTACAGAGAAGAGGCAAGAGAGGGCTGAAATTTACTGGAGGAAACTGGGAAAGGAACCCAAGATACTGGGAGCAAATAACTTTAGGGAAAGATGATGGGGATAGGAAGAGGCCAATGGACTTGCAGGCAAGAGATTACCTTCTCCATCATGGATTGATATGAGTGTAGGAAAAGGAATCCCAAGTGAAAGACCTGCTGTGGTAGTTTAGTTGAATGTAGAACAATAGCTGCTAAGAGGATGACTATTAAACCATATAAAATATTGCACGATAACTATAGAAATCAATCACTGGAGGGTAGAAAAGATTGGGGAGAGAGAGAGAGAGACTGGATAAGCAATTCACAAGGAAACAAAGCAAGGACTTGTGTGACTCTGAAAAACAGTCTAGAAAATGTAGGATTTTTGCTTGGAAGTATTTGCATAGGTGTTTTCCTATCCCAAGAAGATTCCAAAGAATTTTTCCTTGGGTAGATGGCAAATGGAAGTATGATGGGGGGGGGGGGGGGGGCGATAACTGGTAACATACATTTTGGAAGTGTGATGAGTTGGCAGATTTTAAAATTCAGTACAGAGTTCTGTCAGAAATATTGAGTGAGCGAATGGGTGTAACTAAGGAAATATGTTTTGAGCTGTTACAGGATCTGAATTGCCTAGACATAATAAGGCCTTAAGTTTGGTTTCCATTTTCTAATTCGTAGGGTCATAGGTGTGTACTAGGCTAATGGCACTGGAGCCTTTACAAGCCTAGCCCATAGAAGTGCCCTGGCATCGTACTGCCCGTTAGTTCCCAGTGCCTCTATCAAATAGAGCCACTGAAGTGATCCCTGGGGTGAACTTTCTATTTCCCATCCATTCAAGATTTCTCTTGAAGAGGACCAGTGAGGTGCTTTGCTTGACATGTATGGGGAAGTCTATTCCAGAGCATGGGCAGTCTCTGGGTTATGAACCTGTCCCTCCAGCATGTTCTGTTGATTGTGGTGATGAGGTTGAGGTCTCTGGAGCGTGTCATGCAGAGGGATTGGGATTTCTTTAGATGTAGCATTTCTAACAGAGCTGGGTCAGACATGGTTTTGTAAGTAAAGCAGAGATTGCCTCTTGGTAGACTATATGAAATAGAGAATAGCTGGAGGTTTTTGAGTCTGTCCATGTAGGACGTGTGTTTAAGGCCTAAGATCCTCTTCATGAGGTATTTTTGTGGCCTTTCCAGCTGTTGCATGTGACTAGTGAGGTACATGCCAAATGGGGCATTATACTCTGGCCTAATGAGGGAAGAGTAGAGAGAGAGAGATCTTTCTTCCAGGATGCAAAACCCTTGGTAATGTTATGTGCCACATAGAAGGACTTTCTGACCACAGTGGCAGTGTGTGGTGGTTGAAGGAAAGGTTGCTGTCAACCTGTGTCCCCAGATCTCTCTTAAACGCCTTCAGTGTTCAGTGGGCTCCCATTGATGTGGTAATTAGTGGGAACTGAGTTTATCCCAAAGGAGATGACTACGCATTTTTTGGCATTAAGCTTAAGGCCATGGTTTTGACACCAGTCATTGGTCTCGGTGATGCCTTTCTGTAGGATGTCTACATCACTTGGGGAGTTAATGGCTCGCAGCTTGCAGTCATCTGCGAACTTGTTCAACCAGAGCCACCTCCATGTTGGCCTGGAGTTCCGAGAAGTAGATGCCAAACAGGGGAGGACCCAGGACTAATTCCTGTGGACTCCACATCTTGACCGGTCGGCAGTCAACTTGAAGTCCGCTAGTTTCACACTGTGTATTCTATCTGTGAGCCGATTTGCAACCCACCTAGTGGTATAGGGGTTGATGCCTAGTTTAGGGAGTTTATCAATAATTCCTGAGTGGGGAATGGTATCAAAGGTTTTGGGTAGATTGAGGTGGCTGTATGAACTGCCTTGCCCTCATCCACAGCTCTGGTGACTGACTCAAAGAAGTCAACTAGGTTGAGCAGGCATGATCTAACTTTCACAAAACCAAATTGCATGGGATCTAGCATTTGGAGATTCCCTATATCCCTGTTAAGTCCATGATGCGCTCCATAACCTTGCGTATCAGACTCAGGCTAATGGGGCGATAATTCCCGGGGTCTGTAGTTGCTCCCCCTTTACGGAGAGGGATGACTGTAGCAGTGCGCCATTCTGTAGGGACAAAGCCTGAGGTGAGGCTGTGATTGAACAGGGCACACAGATGTGGTGCCATTTCACTTTGTAGTTCATGTAGAACACATCCAGGGATATTGTCGCGTCCCATGGAAGCTGTATTCTTGGCCTTGGACAATGCAGCTTTGTGTGCTGCAGTAATGCTGGGTGCCTGGCATTCCTCTGGTATTGTGACTGGCCCTTTGCGGGGAGGTAAAGTTGGCACTGAATCAGTCTGCCAGTATGTTGGCAATATCTGTTGGCTCATTATAGGAGGTACCACTGTGCAGCAACTCGGAGCAAACCTGAGTATTGCCATGGAGATCCTTGATACAACTATAGAAGGCTTTGTGGTTGTTTAGTGTTTGCTGCAATTCTGCCTTCATAGCTGGCTTTAGAGGTTTGATGAGGGATCTCAACTTTTTGTTGAGGCTAATAAGGGAGTTTTTCCAGTCTTCCTTCTGTTGTAGAGTATATTAATGGCAGAGGACTCACCAGATTGGCTTCATATTTTTTTTTTTTTTTTTTTTCTTGAGAGTGTCTTAGTTCTGTTGGATATAGCTAGTTCCATGCATTTATGTACATGTTCGTACAGTGCATTGGTGTATGATTCAGTAGTCATGCATCTATTTTTCATTGACATGGGTCTGTGAAGTTAGCCACCTCTGTTTTTAGGAGCCCAAAGTCAGCTTTGGAGACGTTTTTCATGGCGGTTACCTTTCCAGGGGGTGTGGGTGAAATGTGGATTTCCATGGTGATTAGTTTGTGGTTGGATCTAACCAGTGGGGAAATCGACTATTGGTATAGAGCAATGGTTGCCCATGTTAGTAATAGCCAGTTAAAGGATGATAGCCAGTTAAAGGATGTTGCTTCCACTAGTGGGGGTAAGAATCAGCTGGTCCAAGCCATTTGAATTGATGAATTCCAGGAAGCGTTGGGTCAGTGTATGCAGGAGTAGTTTTCCCAGTCAATGGAGGGGTAGTTGAAGTCACCAAGTATGAGAGTGTTGGGTTGGACCTTAATAGATTCCAGGGTGCTTAGGAACATGGGGTGAGAGTCTGGGACATGGTTGGGGACCTATAGCAGGCTACGACTTGAATTGCTGTCTTACCCAGTGTTAGTTGTACATGAAATATCTCGGATACATTATGCTGGGCTACTAGTCTGGAGGTGTGCATATCCTTTATGAATATGGAGACACCACCACCTTTGGAGCTTCGGTCCATGTATTTTTTGGCAGCCACCAGAATGTCTAAACCAACTGTATTTGAAGTAGTGAATATTGTAACAGAAATATAAGAACTGGAAGTGGGGTCCCTAGAAAATGGTAAGAGAAAACTACATAGAAAAAATGGAAATTGTGGGAACAATACATGCAAAATGTTTTGGAGGAGTGAGACTTCAGGGAAGGCAGTAAGTGAGCAATTTGTGTAATGTTGGATTAGTTATGTAATGTATGTTTATAACTGTGAACATGGTTTGTTTTATGCATGTCTGACTGTGTCTTAAGCGATAAACATGTTTACCAGGCTACCAAAGTTTTTGTTTAATTATGCCATGGAAGATTCTAGCTTGAACCCTTCTGCCTCTTCTGGCTTCATAGTGGCCATGATTCTTGTGATGTCTTTACATTGCCTGTGTGTGTGAACTGTAGAGGCCTGCAAGGGATTAATAGCTCTAATATCATATGCTCAAATATCTGGCTCTCTAATGTCACATTTCTGCTGCATGACTTTGAAGTAGTGGCCCACCACCAGAGGCATTGTAGGTCTTCCTTTCCTGCAACCAGACCTGTCACAGGTCTTGCCACATTGCTAGTGAAATGAAAACCCTCCTAGGCTCCTCCTTGAGTTAAGGGGAAGAATCCCACTATAGTGGGGTCTGTGTAAAAATTGTCCAAAGCTATGGGTAGTGTTTCATGTAGAGACTTGAGAGTAGGAGCTGAAACCAGGGCAAGGTCACCCTCATAATTGATTGAAGCACACTCTTATTGCCCTTTTGCAGAGAGGTGATGTAGGTCTAGCAAAGAACAATTTACTGGGCATTAATCTCTCAACCATTCCCATTCTTTGGAGTCCATTTTGCTGGCAGACTCAGTGAGCAGTTCCATCAGTCATCTGCTTGAGTTGAGGCTTCAGGAGTTTTGTCTGTCATAAGGGATTGGAACATCTCGCAGATTTATAAGTTTGCCATAAAGAAGAAATATGTTCCTTGCCATATTCATATCAGTGCAGCAATGAAAATGAGTTAGTAGTGGATTAATGTTCCCCTTCTGTGGAAGAGTGAGTTCACATTTGTTTTATTTCCACAGCTAATGGCAAAATTCAGAGAAAAAAAGTCTAGGCCTCATCCTCATCTCATTTGCAAGGAAGTGTGATTTCAGGCTTTTGGGTGTTAGCACAGAAGGCCGTCCTGGCATTAGCCATCAACCCCCACCCCCTTGGTTGGGGCCATAGCCAAGTTCTATCTGTAAAAACATGGATCCTTAGTTCAATCTTCTGATCTAACTGGATCCTTAGTTCAATCTTCTGATCTCATTGGATCCTTAGTTCAATCTTCTGATCTCACCAGATCTCTTGACATTTGGGAGATTTAAGATTGTAGGTCTCTTTCATCCCCTTTCATCAGATGGAATTTAAGATGGAACAATTTTGGGATGGAAGGATAATCGCCTGTTATACTAGTCAGTCGGTTTACCAGGTACTTCTGGCTTCTCAAACACTGTATGATTTGGACCAGTTATTCCATAAATATTGTCTCACACCTCCAGTATTTCTGCTCATTGTGACCTGAATAGCAATCTGGCTCTGCATTGGCTGGTTAGCAGATTCTTAAAGGGGCTCTGCATCTCCACCCATCTGTTCAAAGATGACTCCTCCTCCTTGGTAATTGATAGTTTGCAAGAACATTTTCTATTACTTCTGAACTCTGAACTTCAAGTGCTTATTTATTGCAATCCATATTCTTTCACCTGAACCTGATGACATTCATGATATGGATCACTGTCAGTCTTTCTTCGCAGTCTTTCTTGGGATCACTCCCACAGTTGGAGGCCCAACATCAGGCTAGATTTCCAGATCTGTGCAACCTTCTGCTCCCAGGCAGGATGACTCCACCTTCCATGTTATGTTTATACTTTCAAGGTATAAAGGGTGGCATCAGCTAGTGTGATTTTCAGTCCTTTCCTGACACAGTAAATGTACCCATGTTATGCAGTGAAGTCCAGCATCAGTTTTTGCCTTTCATATTTTCTAGATTTCTAGATTAGGCAGATACACGTAAATCATTGGAAGCCTTTTTTTTCCCTACTGTTTTAATATAATACTACACCTATGACTACAACAGATGTTTAGGTACTAGGCTATCGGCCCTAGGGCCCATACAAGCCTAGCCAAAAAATGTACCCTGGCTTTCGCCACCCAAGAAAATTTTCCTGTGCCCCTGTCGAGCAGAGCCACAGAAGTGATCCCCGGGGTGAATTTCCCATTTCCCATCCAATCATCAAGATTTTTCTTGAGTGCTAATGAGGAGCTCTGTTTGACATAGGTAGTCTGTTCCAAAGTATAGGAAGTCTCTGGGACAGGAATCTATCCCTCCAGCATGTTCTGTTTATTGTGGTGACAAGATTTAGGTCCCTAGAGCGTGTAGCTCGGAGGGATTGGGATTTCTTTAAGTGGAGCATGTCCAACAGCTCTGGGTTTGACATAGCTTTGTATGTTAGGCAGAGATTGCCCCTGAGTAGGCGATATGGATGGAGTAAAGCTGTAGTTTTTTGAGACGTTCTGCATAGGGCATCTGTTTGGGGCCAGTAATCCTCTTTGTGAGGTATTTCTGTGGTCTTTCCAGTTATAGATGTCTTCTGAGGTACATACCAAAAGGGGCATTGTACTCTATAATGGGTCTAATGAGTGATGAGTAGGGGGGAACAATGACCTCTTTTTTTCTGGATGAGAATCCTTTTGTGATGAGCTGAGCCACGTAGAAGGATTTCCTGACCACTGTGGTGATGTGATTATTAAGGAGAGACTACTGTCCACCTGTGTCCCAAGGTCTCATCACATTTTCGGCATTAAGTAGACTACCAGCTATGTGGTAGTTCATGGGTACAGAGTTTTTACCAAAGGGGATGCAATACACTTTTTGGCATTGAGCTTCAGGCCATGGCTTTGACACCAGGTATCTGTCTCAGTGAGGCCCTTTTGTAGTTTGTCCACATCGTTAGGAGTTTCGATTATGGCTCCTAGTTTGCAGTCATCTGCAAACTTTGTTAGCCAAAGACCTTCTCTGTTGGCCTGCACTTCAGAGAAGTAGATACCAAACAGGAGAGGACCCAGGACTGAACCCTGTGGTACTCCACTTGTCACTGGTCTGATGTCAGATTTGGAATCCGCTTTCACAGTGTGGGTTCTGTCCGTGAGCCAGTTGGCAACCCATCTTGTAACATAGGGATTTATACCTAGTTTAGTGAGCTTATCTATAATTCCAGAGTGGGGGATGGTGTCGAAAGCCTTGGCGAGATCTAGATAAGCTGTGTGAACCATTTTACCCTCATCAATGGCTTTGGTGACTGCTTCAAAGTCAATCAGGTTTATGAGACATGATCTGCCTTTTACAAATCCAAACTAGGTAGGGTCCAGAGTTTGGAGATTACCAATGTCTTTGTTTATGAGTTCCACAATGATACATTCCATGGCCTTGCAGACCAGGCTCGTCAGGCTAATGGGGCGGTAGTACCCGGGGTCTGTCATGGCTCCCCCTTTGTGGAGTGGGATAACCGTCGCAGTGTGCCATTCAGTGGGTACAAAGCCTGAGATGAGGCTATGATTGAACATGGTACTTAGGTAGGGTGCCAGTTCATTCTGTAGTTCGTGTAGAATGCAGCCTGGGATATTGTCAGGTCCCATGGATGCTGTGTTCTTGGCTTTGGAGAGTGTGTTTTTTACCTGTGCAGCCGTGATTATAGGAACTTTGCATTCTTCCGGTATAGAGATGGGCCCTCTAGGGGGTGAGGGGTGGGGGTAAAGTTAGCACTGAACCTATCTGCTAGGATGTTGGCAATATCAGTTGGTTCTGTATATTTAGTGCCATTGTGCTGTAACTCGGAGCAGATCAGAGTTTTCCCATTTAGATTCTTGACATAGCTATAGAAAGCTTTTTGGTTGTCTTTAGAGTCAGTGGCAATTTTGTTTTCGTAACTAGCTTTGGAGGATTTTATGAGGGATCTCAGCTTCTTACTGAGGTTGACCAGCGAGTTCCTCCAGTCATGGGATTTTACTCTCTTTTGCAACAGTTTGTTTCTTCTGTTGTAGAGTTTGTTTATGGCAGAGGACCACCAGATTGGCTTCCTTTTTTTGGAGGATAACATTTTGGTTCTATTAGAGATAGCATTATTTATTTATTTATTTTATTTATTTTAAATTTGTTGACCGGGAGTGTCTGACTGGGCGTAGGTCTATTTTCAGCGGAGGCCCAGGGAGAAAAGCTCCACAGTAAAATAAACAGACAGTAGTTACATTGGATTACATAGCGATTAACAATTTAACACAGCAATTACAACATATTTACAGATGAAGAACATAGTACATCAGTAGACAACTAGAATCTTTATCTGTGAAGTACATAACAGACATTAACAAATGTTACAATGAGAAGCTCCTGCTGTATAATAAGTACTAGGCTTATGAGCATCTGAGCTTGCTATAATCAAGGTAGTTAGTTGAGTGGAAAGAAAGGTAGTGGTTGGATGGGGTGGATGATATTAGAGTGGGAGTTGCAAGGGCATAGCCAGCATGTTTTTAGGTGCGCTTTTAGTAAAGTTTTGAAGTGGGTGCATGATGGTACGGAGGTAATTGTGGGTGGGAGTGAGTTCCATAATTTGGCTATGGCGCAAGAGAATAGTGCTTCACCAGCAGAGTTATTGGCTTTAGTGATCTGCAAGTGATTTTTGTTGCTGGATCTTAGTGGTCTGGTGGTGCGATAAGGTTGGAGTAGATTCTGGAGGGATGGGACATTTAGTGGATGGTTTACTAGTTTGTGGGCGAGTGAGAGTTGATACCACTGAAGGAGGTGAGGGAGTTCAAGCCAGCCCAGTTCAGCAAGTGAGACAGTGGTGACTATGGTAGGATGCCCCTGTGGCGAATTTGGCGATTTTGTTGTAGCAGGTCTCTAGCTAGTTTAGATCACATTGCCTTAGGTTGGTATATATTGGAGAGGCATAAAGTAGGGTGGAGATAAGGTGGGAATTTGCTATTGAAATCTTTGCTGCTTTGGTGAGAAATTGCTTGTATAACGCTCCTAGTTTTTTGTGGACTTGTTTTATGGTCATGAATATGTGAATGTCAAATTTTAGTTTGTCTATTTCCACTCCTAGCAATTTGGTGTGTTCAGTTGGGTATATAGTGGTGTTGTCTTTTGCTGTGTTAAAGTGGGAGTTGTTTTGAGTATGTTTGGTGGGTTGGAAGATGAGTAGTTTAGTTTTGTTTGGGTTGAGTATTAATTGGGCATCGGATAACCATGTTTCAACAGAGGAAAAGGCTTCCTGTGTGACTTTTTGCAGTTTGGGTAGGGACTGGGCTGAGCAGATGATGGTCGAGTCATCTGCGTATTGTATGAGTGTGCCATGTTTGGTGGCAAGGCTAGATTATTGGTGTAAACAGAGAAGAGTAGGGGTCCAAGGATGTCTCCTTGGGGAACCCCTATGGAGACAGGTAGTTGGGGAGATGTCGTTCTGCCATACAACAGATTGTTGGCAGTCAGACAGGTAACTCTGAAACCAGTTGGTGACTGATTGTGAGAAGGATAGGTTAAGGACAAAGATAAGTTTTGTGTGGGACCATGTCAAATGCTTTAGATAGGTCTAGGAAAGTAGCAGAGGAGAGAGAGCCCATTGTTTTTATGCTGAAGGATAGTGTTAGTAAAGGAGAATAAGGCAGTGGTGGTGCTATGGTTTGGTCGGAAACCATGCTGAGTACTGGAAAGGAGGTTGTTAGTAAGGAGGTAGTCTGAGACCTGAGAGTGTATGCATCTCTCTCGTATTTTGGAGAGTGGAGAGAGAATAGCTATGGGGTGGTAATTGGTGAGTTCTGCAGAGGGGTCCGCCTTTGTGGAGGGGAATTATATGTGATGCTTTCCACAGTGTGGGACCGTAACTTTCTGACAGAGATCGGTTAATCAAGATGGATACTGGGTAGGCCAGAGCATCAGCTGCGATTTGTAGGTATTCACTTGGGAGGTTGTCTGCTGCTAATTTGGTGGGTTTAAGTTTAGTTAAGAGTCTTTTTATGTTGGATGTAGGTACAGGAGAAAAAGAGAAGGCAGTGGGGAGATTACTAGTTGAAGGTGTGGGTTGGAGGGGAGGGGGGTTGTGTTTAGCTAGTGATAGTATGGTTTGGGTGAAGTGTGTGTTGAATGAGGTAGCAATATTTTCTGAGGAGTGAGGGATGTTAGGAGGAGGGGTACTGACTTTACCTGGGTGGAGGATGGAGTTTATGGAGGACCAGAATTGTTTGGGGCTGTGTTGTGAGGAGTCTAGGGCAGATTGGTAGTATTGGAATTTGTCCTGTTTTATTAGCTTTTTGACTCTATTGCGTAGTTCTAGGAATTTCTGTCTAGCTGAGGGGGTTTTGGTTTTGCGCCAGTGCTCCCAGGCTTTATCCCTGTTTTTCATTTCTGACTTAGTGGTTTTCTGTAGCCATGGGGTGGGTTGTGCTTTGGTTCTGGAAAATCTTATGGGGGCATGGTAATTAAGGATGTTCAGGAAGGTAGTATTAAAAAATTCAACTGCGTCATCTAGACTGAGGTACTTTAGAGGATGCCAGTTACATTCTTTGAGGGATGAGATGAATGTGAGTGGGTTTGTTTAGTTTTTTTACTTATTTGACGGTAGATGACAGGTTTAGCTTGGTATAGGTATTTTTTGAGTAGGAATGTTGGGGATTGATCACTGAGGCTATCTGATGAGCAGCCTGTTATATATGACTGAGGGCTCTTACTGACTAGTATACAATCCAGGGTAGTGTGCTTGCTGGAGTTTTTATTTATCCTGGTTGGTGACTGGACTAAGTTGCGTGAAGCCATGAAGGTGTACATGATGGGTTGGATTGTTGCCAGAACAGGATTTCCAGTCAATATTGAAATCACCTAAGATGATAGTTTCTTGGGGGAGATGGTGGGTAGACCAGCTGAGGAGGTTTTCTAGTGGAGGGATGTTTTGTCCAGGTGAGAAGTAGCATCCAATTATATTGATGGTTTTGTTTTGGTTAATTTTGAGGTTGGTATATATTATTTCTTCATTGCCTATTTGTGGAGCTGATGATTTTAAGATCTGGATGTTTAGATGCTGTTTAAATATTATAGCTACACCACCTCCTTTTTTGTTTAGCCGGTCTACTCTTAGTATGCCGTAACCTGTAGGGAGTATTTACTCACTGGTAATGTGAGGTTTTAGCCAGGTTTCTGTCAGGATGACTATATCTGGGGAGTACAAGTCTATGGTGGTATGGAGTTCATGGACTTTGTTGGATATACTTCTAATATTTAGGCTTAGTAGAAGGAAGTCACTTGGCTTTCTATTGGCTGTAATATGGAAGAAGTTGTGGTTTCTAGTCTGATTATGAGGATTGGGGTTGGAGATGGTAGGGCCAGGGTTGGGGTGGATGTCGCCACTTAGGGCTAGTTTTGATATGCTTGAGATTATTAGTTTTCTCAGTTTATGAATGTGTTTGTTTATAAGGGAAACTTTGATTGTGCTGTGTGGGTAATAGGTATGGTGGGAGGGTTACTATGTTAAGTTGTAGGGATGCTTTATGTTTGAGTAATATAGTTGGTAGAATATGTGGGTGGTGCATAGGGATGGTTCTTGAGCTGGTGGGAGTGGAGCTGAGTGTGGGTGAGACATGAGTGGTGGTGTGAGTAGTAGTACAGTGGTAGCTGAGTGGGGGAATGATGGAGCTTTGGTAGGATGTAAGATGTGCAAGGAGAGTGCATGCAGTGAGCATAGGAAAGGTATGCTTGTACATGTTAGTTGAGGTGTGATAGTAGTGGGAAGATGGAGGAGGTAGTGTTGGGTTAGCACTGTGGTTGGCTATTGGAAAGATGGGGAGGGGGTTGAGTGCAATAAAGGTGGGACCACTGGGGGCAGGAGGGAATAGGGGGCAGGGTAGGGAGCGAAGCGGGTAGAGACTCTGTTAGTTGCTCGTATGAGGGTGCTGGAAACAATCACAAAGCGAAGACAAGTATGTGTTAAGAAACCATCACAATTGACCAAGGACTGCTCTGAAACTAAGTCATTTCTTAATTTCTCAGGTGGAAAAACAGGATAACCTTTTATCAGTAGGCTACTGTGGTCATAGTTTAAATTAACAAACACACAGTATTGATCAATTATGGATACTATTTGCTAACAGAAGGGCATAAGAGAAAGTGGAAGGTGTGTGTGTGTGTGGTTGGGGGGGGGGGGGCTGCTTACAAGCCAAAGCAGAGTGCTCTCCAGGAGAAAATGAATAGCATGATCCATGCACTTGTATAAGTGCTTATAAAGTGCATTTGTGTAGGATTCTGCAGTCATACCTCTATTGTCCATCTGCATGGGTGTCATGAAGTTTGCCACTTCTGTCTCTGCCTGCTTTTTGGATGCTAGCACCTAAGAAATGGGCTTCTTCCATTTCCTGTATATTGTTTCATGATGGGTTCTCACCCCACCACTCGCCTTTTATCCTGGACTGGTTCAGTTTGTCTCAAGATTTTCTACACTTCATGCAGAACCTGTAGCTAGGCCCAGACCAATCTTCTCTTCTGGGAGTCTCCTTGTACTAGAGGAAAATTGGGTTCTGAATATGAGGAGTGGACTACAGATTCCAATTATTCTACACCTAGTTTAACACATGAGGACACAAGCCAAAGAAGTCTTGTGATTTTAGACCTTCTGGATTCTGAGCTTCCTAAACCAGTGTCTTTCCTTTAGTCATAGTAGCCCTGCAGGATACTTTGGAGGCATCTGTCTGGAATTGGTTTCCTATGTCCCTGTGTCCTCCCATTAAGCACCCCCACCCCCTGCTCCTAGGGACCCGATTCTCTTTACGGGGTCCAGCATTTATACATCCATTGCAAGGACCCTGTAGCTCATCCAGCTGTAGTGACCTTGAATGCTGAAAAGGGTCCATGGTTAATAAAAGGACCTAGCACTCTTCACAGTGACTAGAAGCATATAATTTGGAGCCACTTGGGAAAAGCTATACACAACAGCAACCTTAGCCTTCAGAGTTCTGAACTGTCAAACCACATGATTAAGTATCAGGAAGAACTTCTCAAAAACCTAAAGGAGACTTGGAGGAGTTAGTGATGGTTCTGTAAAGACTAAATTAACAATCTTTGTCCAGACTGCTTCAGAGGTGGGCAGGCAATGCCATCTGGTGTGATATGAGACTGTAGATGCATTATCTACAATTGCTGTGATGGGATCATTGATTAGAAGGCATTCTTTACTGACGATGCAAGCCCCAATTGAACTTGTTAAAGCTTAGCTCCTGACTGAATCCTCCCACAATGAACATTATTTCTGGACCCCCTCACTGAAAAATATTCAAGAAAGTGAAGGAAAAGGGGAGAGTGAAAACATCAGTTTAACAAATTTTTCTATCTTGCCATTTGAACATATAGTAATTTCATTACAGAACAATATCCCTATTGCCAGACAGGAGACAAACGACAAAAGAGTGAAAATTCCAAAAAAAATGTGGAAGGGTAGAAAGGGAGGTCTAGTGGCACCCACTGCCAGCTGCCTCTAATGGGAAGTAGCAATGATTATGCCACCTCCTCCACCAAAAACCTAGTCATTAATACCCCCAGCTACCCTTCACAAACTCCAAAGGATCTGAGGCTGACTGGCTTTATCTTCAAGAAAATGGCCGAGTATTACTAAAGACACTTCCCTCTGTAGCATGGAGAGATGACCTGATTATGTCCCAGATTACTAGAATTAGATTTGTTTCTTGGGCATAGAATGAGACCGTTATGGAGAACTGGTGTCAGTGAGTGCTGCTGGCTCACCCATCCTGGAGGGGAGGGAAAGGCTGACATTGTGGTTTGACGCTTGGTGGACACCTAGGAGAGCTGCATGTTACAGCCATGGGGCATAGTTCTGCAAAGCACATGCTGTCCTTATGCAAGCACACTGGCTGTTCGTCTGGGGAGTCTCGCTTCCTGCATCAGCCATCAATCAGTGGGGCTGAAAACTGTCACAGGAAATGTAGCTCCAAGGGGGTGTGGTATGCTGCTTCATTAGATCTGGATGGTAGGCAACTGGACAGCTTCCAACTATCACCATGAGGAGTGAGAATGGGCTATGTGCTCTGGATAAGAGTGCAGATGTCTTGGGGCTCTCGCCTAGCTTAGAGATGTCTGGTACTCTGGGGGGGCGCACAAATGAGCCAGTTGGGTAAAGGTAGTAGAGCCACTGGGCAGGTTGAGTGGAGGAGTGCAAAAAATACAAATGAGTTGGTCCTGTAAATCGTCACCTCAGTTTTGACATTAACCATTAATATCCCTATTCTGTTCCCAAGGAGCACAGGGAACCTAGTAGGACCATTGAGTACAGTAATAGAAGAAAAATGTCCTAAAGTCAAGACAATCTTCATCTCTTAGCATACTCTGGCTTCTTTTTGAAGTGAAATGCTTCTAAGAGATGGACAAGGGAGACCCAGTCTGCATTTCAAAACTAAGTTCTTAAAGGCTCCATAATTTAGGATATCAACTCCATAGACCCTCCTGCCCTTACGGATACCTTAGGCATTCATAGTGACCCCAGATTTGAAGGCAGTCTGCTTCCATATCCACATCAACAGGATTCACAGATGCTTTCTCTGAGCAGAGGGATTCATTTGCCAATTTACTTTCTTGCCCTTTGGCTTTACTTCCGCTCCCAGTCTTTTCAGAATGTCTGGCTCCAGTGATTGCACAGTGTCTTCACACTCAAACATTTGGAATCCATCCTCCACACAGATTGGGTTGTTTCTGTTTTGTTTGAGGTTCTGTTGGATACATCATAAAAAATGCCTCCTTTAATCAGGAGAGAGTGCAGTTCCTTGCACCTTTTTATAACGAGTTGGAAAACCATCTCTGCCAGAGTTCCTACGAATCCTGGATGCCATTGCTTCAACCATTTTCATGGTGCTGTTTAACAAAACTGTATTTGAGAAAATATCAGTGGTATCTAAGTAGCACTTGGCAGCAGCTGAATTCATCCTTGGACTGTGCCATCCCTATACTCCTTTTTCTAAGACTAGCTAGAATGATGGGGTGTCACCAGATACAGCAGAACAAGGGAATTATTTCATATAGGCACCACCAAATGAGGTCTTTACCATGGATGCTTTAGACACAATCTAACACTCATAAGATTTGAGCTCAGGTTTCAGGGCACCTGAAAGAGAACAGAGGAAGACTTGTATCAACATAGTGTGTGGTGGCAGGCATCTTTGCTTTTGAGGCTTTTCAGTCATGAAGCTGGGGTACTACATATAAAAGACAATGCAGCTATGATGTGGGCAACACATAACGGAATGTTCTTCCCTTTCGTGCAGGCTAGTGACTAGTGGTGCAAGTTCATGAATTAGTGCTAGAATTATATATGACCCTAAAGGCTCCATATATTCCATCAAAGAAGAATTAAGTGGTAGATCAACCCTGGCAAAGTCTCTTTAGTGCTCAGTGACTGGATGCTAGACAGAGCCCTCTTTCTAGATTTTGTTTTCAGGTGTGATATACAAACAGTGGACCTTCTTAGTTGAAGTGATTCTGCTCTGGAGTACATCACAGACAGACTGCCAGTGAATGCCTTTACCTTCCATTGAGACCATCTTTTTCTGTATATATTTTTCTGAATATATTTTTCTTTCTATCCCCTTACTTCCCTGGGTTGTAAAAAGTAAAGGCTTAGGGGCCAAAAGTGATCCTAATAGCACCTTTTCAGCCAAGGCATCTCTGGCACGTTTTCTCCTTTTAGAGAATGTAAGGGAGTATCCCCAACACCTACCTCAAATGAGAGACTCTTGATTCAGCTTAAGGACACTTGGTACATCATCACATGATCACTCTGTAAAAGACTACTTTAAGGATATGACCTTTTCTACCCTTTACACACCATTACTTAGAGGGTACACTTAACATGAGAGAAGCTAGGGGCCTAGTACTAGCCAAATGGAATACTCAAATGGGGGTGGGGGGGATTATCCTTGTGCCAAAGGAAGAACCAAGTCACCAGGAAAGTACAGCTGTGTACACTTACCATAAATGTAGATGTTCGAGCGTATTCACTGTTGCAGTCATCACACTTGGGTTATCTGCCTGCAGGTAGCCCTCAGTTGGCCCGAATACCAGAGTCTTTGGATTTCTGTGTCTGATGCCATCGCCTCATCCATGTCGTCAGGGGTATAAAACATGCAGCAGATGCCATTACATCAGTTTTTCTTGCCCCAGATGTCAGGAGTGCCCAAAATAGGAAGCAATCAAATGGTGTGGAACACCTCCAGTAAAAAGTAAATACCATTTCCGTAAGATATGGCCAAAAAAGAGGATAGGTAGAAAGTATAGAAAGACAGGGTGGGAGGGAGGGTAACCAGGACTGCAACAGTGAATACACTCTTAACATCTACATTTATGGTAAGTGTACACAACTGTACTATGTCCTTCGTGTTTCACTGTTAGTCATCACACCTGGGTTGATTCCCAAAGCTGAGGAAGGGTGGAGGCAGTCAAGTAGTAGGGCTGGCTAGCAGGCCTTGTAAGACTGCTGTGGCAAATCCAGCTCTGGATTTAGAAAAGATGGGTAAGTGGTAATACTTGAAGGTGTGTACAGAACTCCAGGTTGCAGCTTCCAGGATGTCCCTAGTTGGGACTCCCCTGAGAAAAGCTGTAGAGGTTGAGGTAGCTCTAGTGGAATGAGGCCTGATCCCCTGTGGGATAGGTTTTCCATGGTGTTTGTAGCAGAAATGGATGCAGTGTGCTATCCATTTAGAAATGGTTTGCTTTGAAATGGTCTTGCCCTCTGCCCCTGTAGCAAAGCTGACTAGCAGCTGGTCAGATTTTCTGAAAGATTTAGTCCTGTCCAGGTAGAACCTGAGCTGTCTTTGCACGTCCAAGGAGTGCAGGATCATTTCCCCTTTATTCTGAGGATTAGGAAAAAAAGGTTGGCAAATGGATGGATTGGTTTAAAGCCATACTGGATACCACCTTGGGCATAAAAGATGGACTAGTCCTGAGGGAAACCCTGTCCGCATGAAAGATAATGAAGGGTTCTGTAGCCATAAGGGCCTGTAACTCGCACATTTCTTGCTGAAGTGATGGCTAACAATAAGGCTGTTTTCCAAGAGAGGAATTTTAAGTCTGCTGAAGCAGCAGGCTCAAAAGGGGGAAGGTGAGCTTCTCTAGTACAAAGTTAAGGTCCCAGTCAGGAGTGGGAGCTCTCCTTGAGGGTCTTAAATTGTTAGCTCCTCTTTGGAACTGTTTGATCAGAGGGTGAGAGAAGAGGGGGGTGGCTCAGTATTGTAATGAGCTGAGATGGCAGAGGCATGAATCTTAATTGATGAGAAAGATCGGCCTTTGTGGAGCAGCTCTGCTAGGTAATCTAGGATTAGAGGCAAGGTGGGCACAGCTGTGTCCTTCCATTGAGACTGGCTCCAAGTACAGAATCTTTTCCACTTTCCTGAATAGGATTTCGTAGTACTGGGCCTCCTGGCCTCAAGGATAACATCCAGCACTTGTTTGCTGAGGGTTGCTGGTGATGTAATCAGGGAATAAGCCAGGCTGCCAGGTTCAGGGTTTGCAGCTGAGGATGCAAAATCTGTCCCGCCTGCTGAGACGGCAGAGAGGGGGTCTGATGTAGGTGCCAGGGTGGCACTGCTGTCAAACTGGAGTGGGTACCATTGTTGGTGTGGCCAGTCTGATGCAATAAGGATTGTCCTTGGCCTGTCCTGTTTGATCTTGAGAAGTACTTTTGTAAGGAGGGGCAGAGGGGGAAAGGCATAGATTGAGAGGTTTTCCCATGTGAAGGATAGGGCATCCACTTTCCAAGCTTGGCTGTGGGGAATTCTGGTGCAAAATTTGTTTAGTTGATGGTTTTGGGGTGCCACAAAGAGGTCCACTTCTAGCGTCCCCCAACTGTGTTTTAGAAGTTTGAATGAGTTTGGTTCCAGTTTCCATTTGTGTGGGTCCATTAGATTTCTGCTTAAGTAGTCTAACAGTGAATTTTGTTTGCCTGGCAGGAATTGAGCTTGCAGGTGCACTTGGTTGCTTAAGGCTGTGTTCCACAGAACCATGGCTAACCTGTAGAGTGGGTAGGAGTGAGTTTGTCCTGCTTGTTTATGTATCACATAACTGTGGCGTTGTATTTTTAACAAGAGGGAGGAGCATAGAGTGACATACAAGAGTGGAAGATGCACACAGGTGGATTATATCTTATGTAGAGGGGCCAGTCTGAAGGAGATTGGAGACACTAAAGTGATGGCAGGGGAAAGTGTAGTTAGGCAGCATAGGATGGTGGTTTGTAGGATGACACTGGTGATCAAGAAGAGGAGTGCGAGGTCAGCACCAAGGATCAAATGGTGGAAATTGAAAAAGGGTAATTGTGAGGTGGAGTTCAGGGATGAGTTAAGACAGGCACTGGGTGGCACTGAAGAGTTACCGAATAGCTGGGTAACTACAGCAGAGCTAGTAAGGGAGATGGCTAGAAAGGTGCTTGGTGTGACATCTGGAAAGAGGAAGGAGGATGAGGAGACCTAGTGGTGGAATGAGGAAGTACAGGAGAGTATACAGAGAAAGAGGTTGGCGAAGAAGTGGGATTGTCAGAGAGATTAAGAAAGTAGGAGTATAAGGAGATGAGGTGCATGGCGGAGAGAGGTGGCATATGAAAAGTTGTATGAAAGGTTGGACACTAAGGAGGGAGAAAAGGACCTGTGCCAATTGGCTAGACAAGAGGGACGAGCTAGTAAAGATGTGCAGTAGGTAAAGGTGATAAAGGATAATGAGGGAAACGTACTCACAAGGGAGGAGAGTGTGTTGAGCAGATGGAAAGAGTACTTTGAGGGACTGATGAATGAAGAGAATGAGAGGGAGAGAAGGTTGGATGATGTGCAGATAGTGAATCATGAAGTGCAGTGGATTAGCAAGGAAGTAAGGATAGCTATGAAGAGGATGAAGAATGGAAAGGCTGTTGGTCCAGATGACATATCTGTGGAAGCATGGAGTTGTTTAGGGGAAATGGCAGTGGAGTTTTTAACTAGATTGTTTAATGAAATCTTGGAAAGTGAGAGGATGCCTGAGGAATGGAGAAAGTGTTTTGGTACCTTTTTTAAGAATAAGGGTGATGTGCAGAGCTGTAGTAACTACGGAGGGATTAAATTGATCAGTCACAGCATGAAGTTATGGGAAAGAGTAGTGGAAGCTAGGGACGTGATGATTAGTGATCAGCAGTATGGTTTCATGCCAGGAAAGAGCACTACAGATGCGATGTTTGCTCTTGAGAGGAGTGTTGAAGTACAGAGAAGGTCAGGAATGCATTGTGTTTTTGTGGACTTGGAGAAAGCATATGACAGGGTGCCTAGAGAGGAGTTGTGGTATTATATAAGAAAGTCGGGAGTGTCAGAGAAGTATGTAAGAGTGGTACAGGATATGTACGAGAGCAGTGCGACAGCGGTGACGTCTGCGGTGGGAGTGGTATTACATCAAGGATCAGCTCTTGAGCCCTTTCTTATTTGCAATGGTGATGGACAGGTTGACAGATGAGATCAGGCAGGAGTCCCCGTGGACTATGATGTTTGCAGATGACATTGTGATCTGTAGTGAGAGTAGGGAACAGGTGGAGGAGACCCTGGAGAGGTGGAGATATGCTCTAGAGAGAAGAGGAATGAAGGTCAACAGGACTAAGAAAGAATATGTGTGAGTGAATGAGAGAGGATAGAGGAATGGTGAGGATGACAGGAGTAGAGGTGGTGAAGGTGGATGAGTTTAAATACTTGGGATCAACAGTTCAGAGTAATGGTGAGTGTGGACGAGTGGTGAAGAAGAGAACAGGCAGGATGGAGTGGGTGGAGAAGTGTCAGGAGTGATTTGTGACAGACTAGTTACCAGTAAGAGTGAAAGGGAAAGGTCTTCAAGAGGGTAGTGAGACCAGCTATGTTATATGGGTTGGAGACCGTGGCATTGACAAAAAGGCAGGAGTCAGAGCTGGACGTGGCAGAGTTAAAGATGTTAAGATTTGCACTGGGTGTGACAAGGGTGGGCAGGATTAGGAATAAGTATATTAGAGGGTCAGCCCAGGTTGGAAGGTTTGGAGACAAAGCCAGAGAGGCAAGATTACGTTAGTTTGGACATGTGCTGAGGAGAGATGCAGAGTATATTGGGAAAAAGATGCTAAGGATGAAGCTGCCAGGTAACCGGAAAAGAGGAAGGCATAAGATAAGGTTTATGGATGTGGTGAGAGAGGACATGCAGGTGGTTGGTGTGACAGAGCAAGATGCAGAGGACAGGAAGAAATGGAAACAGATTATCTGCTGTGGCGACCCCTAATGGGAGCAGCAGAAAGAAGAACTGTGGTGTTGCTTGTCTTTGTCAGGAGTTGTCCTGGCAGGATAAGGTATTTGAAGGCTGTCAGTGCATTCTGTACAGCTAACATTTCTTTTTGATTGATATGCAGGTGAATTTGTCCTGTGCTCCATTTGCCTGCCATGTGAGCCCCCTATGCATAGTCTGATGCGTCTGTTGTCTGTGTTTGGATGGCGGGGAGTTGAGAAAGGGAGTCCCATGTTGTGGTTGCAAGCCTCTGCCACCAAAGGAACTCTGTCCTTCGGCAAGGAATGATGGGAATCACTGTTTCCAGGTCCTGCGAATGTTGTCACCAGAGACTACCATTGAAGTTTCCTCATATGCAGTCTTGCATATGGAATCAGTAGAATGCATGAGGCCATGAACCCTAGTGCTTGCAGTATTTTTCTTGCAGATATCTGGGTTTGAGTGGCCAGTAGTTTGAAATAAGTTGTCAAATAAACCTGCTTTTCTGGAGTGAGGAATGCCATCTGGGAAGTTGTATTCAGGCTTGCTCCCAGGAATGCATTCTTTTGGCTGGGTACCAGATGTGATTTATTTTCGTTGATTGTATACAACAGAGAAGTTAGGAGTCTTTACAAATGTCAGGTGCTGAAGTAGCAATTCCTGACTGCCTGAATCAGGCAATCGTCCAAGTATGGATAAATTTGAATATTTCTCTGCCTGCAGTAAGCAATGGCCGGAGCCAGACACTTTGTGAATACCCTGGGCACAGTAGATAAGACAAAGGGAAGTGCAGAGAGCTGATAGTGCATAGAGCCTGCCCTGAAACGTAGATATTTCCTGCAAGATTCCCTTATGGGGATGTGCAGATAAGCTCCTTTTAAGTCTAGGGTGACTAGCCAGGAGTTCTTGGCTAGCGTAGGAAGGAGCTGCTGGAGTGTAAGCGTTTTGAATTTTGGTACCACCAGGAAAGTGTTGAGTTGACAGATCCAGAATAGGGCGCCAAGAATTATCTTTCCTGGGTACCAGGAACAGCCTGGAGTAGAAATCCTGTCCCATTTGCTCTGTTGGTACTGGTTGAATAGCCTTGATATTGAGAAGAGAAAGTACTTGCTTTTGGGCCTCTCTCCACTGGATTGGAGGAAGGTCTGGCAATCCGCTTGGGGGTGGCAGAGAGTGGGAAAAGAAACTGTATCCCTGGGATACAATGTTTAAGACCCATCGGTCCTGGATAATATGCTCCCAGTTTTTTGCATGCGGGACGAGATTTCCTCCTAGGGATGCAAGTACTTTGGCATGGCTGGGAAGGATTAAGGACAAGTCATTGTGAACTTTTTCCATAGGGGGTGGCTTACCACACTCAATTTTTGATGAGGGAGCACTCCAGTGTTTAGATATGTGCATACCGTGAGACTGTAGTCTTTGTGGTTTGTTGCCCCTGGGTTTGGGCTGAGAATGTCTGGAAGGGACTGGAAAGGACCTGTTTTTTGAAGCCCAATGCCTACTGAATCTAGGTGGCTGTCGCTGTAAGAAATCTTTAACAGTTTGCATGGATTTAGCTTTTTCCTCCATCTTTTTAAGAACTTCTGCTTTAGAGCCAAACAAACATTCTTAGTTTAATGGGGCATCTAGTAATTTTTCCTTGACATGATCTGGCAAGATTTGTTCCTTCAGCCAAGCATGCCTTCTCAGAACAGACCCAGTGACAGCAGCCCTGCAAGATGCTTCTAAGTCATCAAAACCATGCTGCAAAGTATGTTTACCAACTTGGTTTGCAAAATGTATCAAGTCTTGTAAGTCCTTATTTTCTGCACAATCAGGAATCAACAACAATTTTTGTTTAATTAGATCAATATGCTGCTGGTACTTCAACATGTGAAACTGGCAATTTAAAGCCATGATGGCAAGAGTTGCAGAGGTATATACCTTCTTACCCCATCTGTCTAGAGCTCTAGAATCCCTATCCGAAGGGGTAGGGTTTTTGGCTGTAGAAGCCTTAGTACCTTTAGGTCCCTGGGAAATGGTCTCTGGATCCTCAGTGGGATTTTTAATGGTAAAGTATCAGGGGTAAGGCTGGAGTCCATGAAGACATCTACAATATCCAGGACGGGGAATAGCTAGAGGCCTATGCTAAGGCAAGTCTAAAAATTCCCGGTGTCTCTTTTTGGACTGTGGGTAGTCCTGGCATTCCCATCAAAAATGCTCTATTAGTGTATGCAAGGTTTCACCGAAAGAAGTCCTTTGGGGGGGGAGGCTATATAATCCTCTGCATCAGAGTCCTCATAGGTAGGCAAGGTAGTCACAGGGGTCAGAGTCATCGGACTCATGGTCTGAAGAATCAGAAGGAAAATCAATTCTTTGTCTTTTAGAGGGGGGAAGGCTGGCTTCCCCTAATTAAAGTAGTAAGGTCTTCAGCCATTCTAAGCATTTGTTTCTGTGGCATGGGAGCTTGAGAATGTGCTTTGATAGTCTGTTTCCTAGTCATAGTGCAAACTCTGGGCCTGAGAAATTCAATAGATTTTGTCATTAACGAAGTAGTCTATTTGATACGAGCATTGGAAGGTCTGAATATGCCCTCAGAAGCCGGTGCCTTTACAGCGGCTCGGGACCCATCCAAGGTAGAGACATCCGCAGGTTCCGTAGTCGAAGAAGCATATCGCTGCATACCAGACTCCAAATGGGTCTCGGTAGAGGCCTGCGAATCTGTAGAAGCAGGTAATGGGTTGCGAAAGCGCCTCAGAGTACCGGCGGACTGGCGACTAGCTTAATGGAAGCGTCATCAAAAGTTTTGGACCTATGCGGTCTGTCTCTGTCTTTATCTTTGCGTTTTTTCTGAAGATCAGTAGTCTGATGACTTACCAAAGCCATTTCGGAATATAGAGAATGAGCGATAAGAATTTAGAGACAAAAATAGCCAGATGACGAATAGTTTGGGCGTTGAACAAGGCACAAAACCGACAGCGAGGGATGTCGTGATCTGGGCCTAAACAGGTGACGCAATAAGAATGAAAATCTCTGAGAGGTATTTGCTTTCCACAGGTAAGACAATTGTTAACTTTTTCTGACATCGGTTAGAGCAAGAAAAAAGGATCCCCAACAGAGTACTTAGCTTTAGAAGACTTCAGGTTTGAAACTTGAAAAATGAAAATTTCAGATAGCTGCTGACCGGCAAATGAGATCTGCTTCGGGCTCCTGCGCAGCAAGAAAAGCTGATGTAATGGCGTCGGCTGCATGTTTTTTTTACCCCTGACGTCCTGGATGAGGCGACAGCATCTGAAGCAGAAATCCCAAGACTCTGGTGTTCGGGCTGACTGAGGACTACCTGCAGGCAGATAACTCGTGTGATGCCTGCAACAGTGAAACACGAAGAATGTGTGTGAAAGTGTTTGGTGTTACATTACCTGAATGAGTCATGGCACAGGGTTAGCCTCTATCTCATTGAAGGTGCATTTTTCAACATTATCACTCTATCTTCCCTTGGAACCCTCCCCCTACATGTCTCCTCTTCCTTATAAACTGTTGTTCAAGGGAACCTGCATTTAGAGACCACCAGCAAAGAGGGGACTCTGAATTTCAACTTATTGACAAGTTGGCTCTGCCTCCCCAACCCTGATGCAGTGTTTATAAGATTCCCCTTAATTCCACACATGGAAAGCAGTTCTAGTGATTAAATCCTCAAAATGTGAGGTTGCATACAAACACCTCATTCACGTTTAAAGTTATCACAGGCATATCCCTTAACCAAGCTGTTAAATTACCAGCATTCTTTCCTAGCCCTGGGAACCAAGGAGTTTACACAGACCAGTTGTAGCTGCTTCTGCAAACAAGGACAGGAAACCACTTTCCAATCAGAACATCTCTAAATGGCTGTCTGTGCATTTATTTTTGCTATATAGTTAATTGATTATTGCAGTGGCAAATTCAGCCTCCCACACTACTAGGGCTTGGCAGTCACTGCTGCTTTCCTTAAGGGGGGCGGGGGGTGAGTACACACTCTGAAGCTGTTAACTGGTCCTGTGTGCCCACCTTCTTGAGAAACAGTTTGATATTTAGGTCAAGGCAAGTTTTGCTCATTATCCTTCAGGAGTTCCTTCTACCATTCTTTTACTAAACCAACCAAGCTTGGAAGGGTCAGCTTTGGAAATCTCTCAACAGTAATGATCTGCAATAGTGATCCATAAGATGAAAACTAGTACAATTGTTAGGAACTTAAAATAATAATGTTTGAGTGGGATCAGCATTGTATTAGTAATTTCTCCTCTTTCAGCCTCTGTTTCTTCTTGTACAGAGCATTCATGGATTGGGGAGATTAGTCACTTCCCATGTATACCTGCACCTCTGCATAGAGGTTCATGCTTCTCCCTGCCGAGTTTTCCTTTGTGAAAGCCAGATTTAGGGTTTCTTGCTTGATTTCAAGATACAGATGTGAAAGGGTTCCTCATATTACATTTGGTTAGAGGTGGTGTCGGGGGAGCTTTGGTTCTAGCCTCCTTGGGGCAAGAAAGAACATGCCCTCACTGTTAAAATGAGGACATGTTGACATCCTACAGAAAGTGGAGTCAACTCATAGGTTGGGGAGTTGCAAAGCTTTGGAAGCTGCAACAGAAATCCCATCAATGAGTATTGCAATAAACATCCACTGCAAGTTAAGCATTGTGATTCAGTGTCTCCTTTCAAACATGACCTGGGTGACTGGTTACTCTCAAATTTTTGCCATGACTGGCCTCGCCTTCCTTTGGAAAGGAGGTGAATCCTGAGGGTGTGTATTTGCAAGATGTGCATGATCATTAGTCTTATAGATCCTACTCTATCTATTATTGTAATTTCCTAACAGAATTGTATGTTAGACCAACCCACACTTTCCCCAAAGGTTTTGTAAGAATTATCTCCCTGCTTTCTTTCTGGGAACATAAATCAGTGGAGAAATATCCCAGAAAGGTACCTTCATAACTTGGATGTTTACCATAGAGGCAAGGGTAGGATGAGGTAAATGAACAAGCTGCACCAGGAACAAAGTGTTAGCGGGTGAGATTGGCAGTTGCCAGTGTGGCACTAATGTAGTATCAGCATCCAGTAATGAATGCAGATAACTGTGTTTGTGGTCATGGGTGAAAATCTTTGCGTGGTATTTGTAGCAAGTCATTTGTTACATTTGTAGGAAGTGGCTTGCTAAAGTTTCAAGTAGATTTTTCTTGTGGTCTTCAGCTCAACAAAATCAGTTTTTCCTAAACACCGCATATGAATTTTTAAAAAAACTATTTTCTCCTTTACTCCAGGCAGAGGGGATGCCTTGTTGCTGTTGCACTTATGCAAACCATTTATCAATTTAATTGCTAACCGCATTGTTTTTGCATCAAGGGGCTTACCACATATTCAAAAAATGTTTTAAGATCACTTTAGTAATGTTGCTGCTTCCAGTACTTGCTTTAAGAATGTCTCCATGAGTTTTCAAGATGGCGGCAAACTGATCAACAGCTTAACTACTTCCACTGTGAAAAAAGAAACTGAAAGACAAGGGCTAGGAACTCACCCTTTCAGGAAATTCACATGCTGACTAGTAAGTATACTAACTGGATGCTAACAAGAAATTAAAATAACCTGAACGGAAATGAACTAGAAAAGGTGAAGAGAAAACACTGGAACGAATCCTGCAACTGTTAAGCAAAAAGCAGTTCAAACTCCAGCTTTGGTGCAAGACAACTCATATGTTCATAGGTGTGTACTAGGATAATGGCCCTGGAGCCTTTACAAGCCTAGCCCATAGGATTACCCTGGCATCGTGCCACCTGACCTTAGTGCCTCTGTTGAGTAGACCCACTGGAGTGATCCCCGGGGTGAATTTTCTATTTCCCATCCACTCATCAAAATCCCTCTTGAAGAGGGCCAGTGAGGTGCTCTGCTTTACATGTATAGGAAGTCTATTCCATTGCATGGGCAGTCTGAGTTAAGAACCTGTCCCTCCAGCATGTTCTGTTGATTGTGGTAATGATTTTGAGGTCTCTGGAGTGTGTGGTGTGGAGGGATTGGAATTTCTTTAGTTGTAGCATTTCTAACAGAGCTGGGTCAGACAAGGCTTTGTAAATCAAGCAGGGATTGCCTTTAAGTAGGCGACATGAGACAGAATAGTTGGAGGTTTTTTTTAGTCTGTTCATATAGGACATGTGTTTAATGCCCAAGATCCTCTTTGTGAGGTACTTTTTGCGGCCTCTCCAGTTGTTGCAGATGTCTAGTGTGATACATGCCAAATGTGGGGCATTGTCCCCTATGATTGGCCTAATGAGGGAAGAGAAGAGGGAGACCATGACCTCTCTCTTCCTGAATGCAAAACCCTTAGTAATGAGATGTGCCACATAGAAGGACTTTCTGATCACAGTGACAACGTGGTGGTCAAAAGAGAGGCTGCTGTCAACCTGTGTTCCCAGATCTCTTGGAACAGCTTCTGTGTTCAGTGCACTACCATCAATGTGGTAATTCAAGGGAACCAGGATTTTCTCAAGTGGGTTGACTACATACTTTTTGACATTGATCAAAGGGCCATGGTTCTGACACCAGCTGGTGTCACTGAGGCCTTTTTGTAGGATGTCAACATCCCTTGGGGAGTTAATAGCTGCTAACGTGCAATCGTCTGCGAACTTCGTCAGCCAGAGTCGCTTCATGTTGGCCTGGACTTCAGAAAAGTAGATACCAAACAGGAGAGGACCCAAGACTGAACCCTGTGAGACTCCACTCATGACTGGTCGGCAGTCTGACTTGGAGTCAGCTACTTTCACACAGTGGGTTCTATTTGTGAGCCAGTTTGCACCCCACCCAGCGATATAGGGGTTGATGCCTAACTTATTGAGTTTTTCTATGATTCCTGGATGGGGAGTGGTATCAAAGGCCTTGGCCAGATCAAGGTAGGCTGTATGAACCACCTTTCCTTCATCCACAGTGCTGGTGACTGACTCAAAGAAGTCAACTAAGTTGAGCAGGCATGATCTACCCTTCACAAAACCAAACTGTGTAGGATCCAGAGTTTGGAGATTCCTTATCTTTGTTTACTAGGTCCATGATGATGCATTCCTTAGCTTTGCATATCAGACTTAGGCTAACTGGGCGATAATTCCCGGGGTCTGTAGTCACTCCTGCTTTGTGGAGAGGGATGACCGTGGCAGTGTGCCATTCAGTAGGGATAAAGCCTGAGGTGAGGCTGTGATTGAACAGGGCACACAGGTGAGGTGCCAGTTCACTGTAGTTTATGTAGAACACAGCCAGGAATATTGTCAGGTCCCATAGAAACTGTATTATTGGCCTTGGACAGTGCTGTTTTAACCTGTGCAGCAGTAATACTGGGAACCTGGCAATCTACTGATATTGTGATTGGTCCTTGGGGGGGGGGGGGGGTTAAAGTTAGCACTGAATCTGTTGGCCAGTATACTGGCAATATCTGTTGGCTCAGTATAGGGAGGTATCATTGTGCAGTAGCTCAAAGCAAATCTGCGTATTGGTGTGGAGATTCTATACATAACTATAGAAAGCCTTGTGGTTGTCTTTACTATCTGTGCTGCAATTCTGTTTTCATAGCTAGCTTTAGAGAATTTGATGAGGGATCACAACCTTTTATTGAGGCTGATAAGGGAGTTTTTCCAGTCCTGGGACTTAACCTTATTCAGCATCAGTTTCCTCCTTCTGTTGTAGAGTTTGTTTATGGCAGGGGACCACCAGATTGGCTTTTTTTTTTTTTTTTTTTTTTTTTTTTGAGGAGCGCATCTTGGTTCTTTTGGGAATGGCGAGATCCATGCATTTGTGTACGTGTTCGTACAGTGCATTGGTGTATGATTCGGAGGCCATGCAACTATTCTCCATTTGCATGGGTACATTGAAGTTGGCCACTTCTGTTTTTAGGGGCCCAAAGTTAGCTTTGGAGAAGTTTTTCACAGTGGTTACCTTTGTGGGGGAGGGATGTGGATTTTCAAGGTGATTGGTTTGTGGTTTGATCTACCCAGGGAGGAGTTGACTATTGTTGTAGAGCAACGGTCAAATAAAAGGCTAGGAAAAAATGGAAGAAGTTTTAAACAGATATTCAGATGAGCTGATAAAACTGCAATAAATCAGAGGTTGAAATGAAGAAAGGGCTGGCTGAGTAAGAGACTGGTCAAGAAGAGAGGTTTAAAAAAAATGATAGAATGAGCGGACAGAGCACTTGGCGAAAATAGGTTTGTAGGCAAGGACTAGACTGTTGCCTTGTGGGCTATTTTTAAGCCCAGCCAATTTCCCTTTCTGTGCTCAAAATAACCTATCCAGTTTGGTTATAGGTTCATAGGTAGGTACTAGGCTATCGGCCCTGGGGTCTATACAAGCCCAGCCAAAAAGGTACCCTGGCTTTTGCTACCCAAGAAAATTATTTTCCTGTGCCACTGTCGAGCAGAGCCACAGAAGTGATCCCGGGGTGAATTTCTCATTTCCCATCCAATCATCAAGATTTTTCTTGGAGTGCTAATGAGGAGCTTTGATATAGATAGTTTATTCCAGGGTATGGGAAGTCTCTGGGACAGGAATCTATCCCTCCAGCATGTTCTGTTTGTTGTGGTGACGAGGTTTACGTCCCTACAGCATGTAGCTCGAAGGGACTGGGATTTCTTTAAGTGGAGCATGTCCAACAGCTCTGGGTTTGACATAGCTTTATATGTTAAGCAGAGATCACCTCTGAGTAGGCGATATGCGACTGAGTAAACCTGGAGTTTTTTGAGACCGTCTGCGTAGGGCATCTGTTTGAGGCCAGTAATCCTCTTTGTGAGGTATTTCTGCCACCTTTCCAGTTGTAGATGTTTTGTGAGGTACATACCAAAAGGGGTGTTGTACTCTAATGGGTCTAATGGTTCTAACGAGTGATGAGTAGAGGGGAACAGTGACCTCTTTTTTTCTGGATGAGAAACTTTTTGTGATGAGGTGTGCCATGTAGAAGGATTTCCTGACTACTGTGGCGATGTGATTATCAAAGGAGAGACTACTGTCCACCTGTCTCCCAAGGTCTCTTATCACACTTTCGGTGTTAAGTATACTACCACCTATGTTGTAGTTCATGGATAGAGTTTTTACCAAAGGGGATGACAATGCACTTTTTGGCATTGAGCTTGAGGCCATGGATTTGACACCAGGCATCTGTCTCAGTGAGGCCCTTTTGTAGGATGTCCACATCGTTAGGAGTTTTGATTATGGCTCCTAGTTTGCAGTCATCTGCGAACTTCGTTAGCCAAAGACCTTCTGTGTTGGCCTGTACTTCAGAGAAGTCGATACCAAACAGGAGAGGACCCAGGACTGAACCCTGTGGTACTCCACTTGTCACTCATGTGAAGTCAGATTTGGAGTCTGCTACTTTCACAGTGTGGGTTCTGTCAGTGAGCCAGTTGGCAACCCATCTTGTGACACAGGGATTTATACCTAGTTTAGTGAGTTTATCTAGAATTCCAGAGTGGGGGATGGTGTTGAAAGCCTTGGCAAGATCTAGATAGGCTGTGTGAACCACCTTACCGTAGTCTATGGCTTTGGTGACTGCTTCAAAGAAGTCCATCAGGTTTGGGAGACATGATCTGCCTTTTACAAACCTGAACTGGGTGGGGTCCAGAGTTTGGAAATGACCAATGTCTTTGTTTACAAGTTCCATGATGATACGTTCCATGGCCTTGCAGACCAGGCTCGTCAGGCTAATTGGGCGGTAGTTCCTGGGGTCCGTGGTGGCTCCCCCTTGTGGAGTGGGGTAACTGTTGCTGTGCGCCATTCAGCAGGCACAAAGCTTGAGGTGAGGCTATTGACTGAACATGGTACTTAGGTGGGGTGCCAGTTCGTTCTGTAGTTTGTGTAGAACGCAGCCTGGGATGTTGTCTGGTCCCATGGATGCTTTGCTTTTGGCTTTGGAGAGTGTGGTTTTTACCTGTGCAGCCATGATTACAGGAACTTTGCATTCTTCCGGTATAGAGATGGGCTCTTTAGGGGGTGAGGGGGTAAAGTTAGCACTGAACCTATCTGCCAGGATGTTGGCAATATCAGTTGGGTCTGTATATTTAGTGCCATTGTGCTGTAACTCTGAGCGGATCTGAGTGTTGCCATTGAGATTCTTGACATAGCTATAGAATGCTTTGTGGTTGTCTTTAGAATCAGTGGCGATTTTGTTTTCGTAACTAGCTTTGGAGGATTTTATCAGGGATTGCAACTTCTTATGGAGGCTGACCAGGGAGCTCCTCCACTCGTGAAATTTTACTCTCTCTTGCAACAGTTTCTTCCTTCTGTTGTACAGTTTGATTATGGCAGGGGACCACCAGATTGGCTTCCTTTTTTTGGAGGATAGCGTCTTGGTTTTGTTTGGGATAGCACGATCCATGCACTCATGTAAGTGCTTATAAAGTGCAATTATGTAGGATTCATTAGTCGTAACTGTATTGTCCATCTGCATGGGTGTCATAAAGTTCACCACTTCTCTCTTAAGAAGCATGAAGTTGGCCTTGGAGAAATTTTTTACCATGGTTTCCTTAATGGGGGGTTGGGGGCAGGATGTGGATATCTAGGGTAATTAGCTTGTGGTCGGATCGGACCAATGAGGTGTTGACTTCAGGTGTGGAACACTGGTCACTCATGTTGGTAATGACTAGATCTAGGATATTGTTGCCCCTGGTGGGAATGTGGATAAGTTGATCCAGGGATTGGAGTTTATGAATTCCAGAAAGCGTTCAGCGAAGGAGTTGGTACATGAGTAGTTTACCCAGTTAATGGGGTAGTTGAAATCACCCATAATTAAGGTGTTTGGTTGAACCCTAATTTTCCATTACATCAAGAAAAGAGGAGTGGGAATCCTGGGGCATGGTAGGTGATCTGTAGCAAGCTACAATTTGGATTGCAGTTTTGCCCGGAGTTAGTTGCACTTGGATAATCTCGGCTGCATTATGCTGTGCAACTAGCCTGGAGGTGTGGATATCCTCAATGAATATGGACACACCTCCACCTTTGGTGTTCCGGTCCAGGTTACATGGCCGAAAAGTGTGGTACGAGTTGTAGCCTGGTAGTGCAGGGGTGCTCTCTGGAGCCTTGAACCAGGTCTCAGTCACTGCACAGATGTCGATGTTCTCCATTTTAAGGATTGCCTCGAGTGAGTGCATTTTGAGGTTTAGACTTCTAGCATTGAGTAGCATCACCCTCAGTTTTTGCTTGCCTGTTCCTGTTACAGTGGTGAATTTGTCATTTGAACCTTGCCTAAAAAAGGCACTATAGGGGCGGCAAGAACCTTCGCCAGTATACGGAATCCCAGGGGTGACCGGTGCAGGCCTTCTCTGGCAAAGCATCGTGATCGGTCAACCATGTCATCCCACGCAGATAGATACTGGATCCCTTTAGAATGGCACCAGAAGCTTAGCCAATTGTTGAAGTCAATCATTTTGTCCTTGTACTGTGGCATCATTCTGGGTGATGGCAGAATGTTACTCAGGGCTAGGGTCATTCCTGCCTGGGCTACAAGATCGGAGAGCTCTTCCATGTCTATCTTCATGTAGTCCAGGGAGGTACGTCTCTGGTCATTCACACCAACATGGACAATGACAGTCATATTTGTACTTGTGGAGTGACCTGAGTGCGTGGATTATGTGGCGGATCCTGGCATCCGACAGGCAGCTGACAGTAACGTTCTCCTTGTTTAGCCTGGTGAGTGGGACATCAATGTGCCTGACTATACAGTCACCTATGACTATTGTGTTGGGTATGTTGTTTTACCTTATTGGCTGTGGTTGAGTGGCACACAGTCTGCAGGCTATGTGTCATATTTGGGTTATGTTGGAGGGTTGGAGGTTGCTTGCATTTCTGCTTTGGAGGTCTCTATTGCTTGAGCAGATTATTATTGAGAGCCTCTGCGAATGTTTGGGTTTCTGTGTGTGGATTTTGGTGGTGTAGATTTAGTGAGACTATGTGATGTGTGGTGCAAGTGTTTACCTTCTCCTCTTGACTGTCAAGTTCAGTCTTGATTGGAGAGAGCTTTATAGATTGTCCTTGTCCATCCTATGGCCAATAATTATATATTACCCCTAATGAGAATAACAGATACCAGAGATTGGGGGGGGGGGGCATGCATGGTATAAAAATGAAAATCTGATGTTTATCTTCTTTCCATTCCTCACCGATGGGGTTCAGTTCCGAGCCCTCAGAACCAGGTTGGTCTAATATCAAGCTTGCGCTAGCCAAAAACTCTCGAGCTAAGCTTCTACCCACAGTGCCCTTCTCCCTGTTACCTCAGATCTTGTTTGCCACGTAGCAGTACAGCCGCGTTTCAGCCGAGCTCTCAGCTAATTGGAAACGTTTTGATATCTTGTGGAAAAATTTGATCTGAAGTAGTTAACTTCATTTGGGCATCAACCTATGGGTCTTCGGATCCATATCGGATCCGAGCCGGCAGTCCTCAACAGCAGAGATCCGAGCTCCAAGCTCCTCCCCCTACCCGTAATCCCCTGCCAACCCTCCGTGACCTCAGATCTAGTTTGCCGCGGTTGAAGCCAGCAGCTTGATCCTTGAGTTCCAGGCGTTAGTGAAGATTTGTGAGAAAAATTTGATTTTTTTCTTTACCCTTTCTGTCAAAAAAGAGTGGTGTGTGATTACCTTCCCCTTGTAGTTTTTCCTCTTCAAATTTTTTTCAGCTTATTCCCCCCCCCCCCCTCGTGAGAGCGTTAGGCGTGTGTCTGTGTGTGACTGGGGCCTAGTGTGTGTGTCTTTCCTTACAGTAATGTCTGAGGCCCCAAAGACATTTTTTTCTAAATGTACCAAGTGTGGCCATAAGCTATCCCCAGCGGATGGCCACACTCTGTGCGTGTTGTGCCTTGTGGTTGAACAGCTCTCCTCTGGATGTGCTATTGGCACGGCGTTCAACCCCAGGGCACTTAAGGACCGGAGGTCTAAGTTGATTCTGGCGGGACTTCTGCCCCCGGATTCTGCTCCGACCTCCGGTCCCCCCGTGGCACCTGCCGCAGTACCCATGATTGCTTCCCTTACCCTGGCCGGGACACCACCTCCCACCTCGGGCCAGGAGGATAGGGAAGCCAGAAAAGAGAAGCATAGGGAGAGGCACCACAAGCGGCGGGCTGAGGCTTCTACATCGGCCTCACCAGCTAAGCGGGCTTCTCCTCCAAGACCTCCGAGCCGCCTTCTTCCCGGATCCAGTCACCTTGCTTCTCACTGGGACCGGAGGAGGAGGAGGCCCGATCTCCCTCGAGATCATCGAGGCGGCACTCCCGTCCCGCCTCGGTGACCTCCTCTAGGTCTACTAAAAGCCTAACGGACGCAGATTTGGACCGGATGATAAGATTCCTTCAGGCCCAACTGCAGATGGGAGTGCTCTTGCCCCCCCCCCCCTCCGGGGGGGAGCTCGACCCCTTTTTTTGCCACGATCGCTCCTTCTCCAAACCGCTTCTCTGTTTGGAGTCCTCGGAGCTGAGCGACGTTGGAGCCGGGGGTGTCAGTCTGGTCCTTTTTCGGTGGATCCGAGCTCTCGGAGCCGAGAGCTGAGCTTCGGATCCGAGGCTGTCAGTCTGCCTTCGGCTCCGTCCAGGTTGGAGCAGACTGGCCCGTCGGATCCGATAGCGTCGGCCCCGATCCACTCGTCGGATCCGAGGGAGGCTTTGCTCTCTGATCCCAGAGAGAGCAGCTCTCCTTCGGCTTTCGATGTGGTGGAGAGGGCTCTGTTGAGGGATTCCAGGCCCCCGGCAACAGCTACGGCTCCACCCCGCACTCCCTCTCAGTTGGCTCCGGCTTCCATCACCCGGCCCCAGGGACAGCCTGCTCTAACATCCCAGGTAGTTCCCTTGTTGGGACATGATGAGCCTGGTGAGGCCTCCTCGGACAGCCCCCTCCGAGGAAGTCCCGCACAAGTGCAAAAGGAGGCATTTGGACTCCCCTGAGTCCTTAACAGAGGACACAGATTTTGAGGAAGGGAAAGGCTCCCCAAGATCACCCCCCCCGAAGACGTCTCCTTCGAAGACATCATGGAGATGCTCAGGATAAGGGGAGGGTGGTCTGCCCCAAAGCTTACCTTAGACAAATCTGTGTTCCTGGAGGCATTTGAAGCAGGCCCGTCTACCTCTTGGGTGTCCCCTCCAGCCGACCCCCTGGTAGACCTGATCACTACCAGGGCATGGAAGGAGCTGGACACTGTGGAGCCCGTCCTGAAGAGACCTGACAAGATTCTTAGTCCCCCCTCCGACAGAGTGCACTGTAGTAAGGGATCCCCGGTAGATGCCATGTTGGTGGCGGCGGCCACCAAGAGGGAACTGGCCCCAGAAAGTCCCTCTGTCCATCCTCCTAGCAAGGAGTCTCGGGCGATGGACCGCCTTGGGAAGAGAGTCTTCAGTTCAGCTACCTTCTCGGTAAGGTCACTGAACTACATGGCACATGTCATATGGCTCCAGCGAGACCTCATTAAAGAGTATGCTGGGTCGCCCCCGGAGTCCATGTCGGCGGAGGACAAGCAGATGTACTCTGCCCGAATGGCCACTCTTCGGTCGATTTCTAATACCTCTATGCGGCTACTAACCCATGCTACGGAAGGAGCCACTAGAGCTAGCAGAGCGGGTGTCGTCATGAGGCGACAGGTGTGGCTCCGACACTGATTTCGCGGAACCCTTTAAGGCGTCTTTCGCTAATGCCCCATTCGATGGTTCTGCCCTCTTTGGCAAAACCGTACACGAAACTTTAGTCCAGAGCGAGAAGGACGGGAAGACGTCTGCTGTCGGAGTCTGCTTCTCTGCTCCCCAGAGGTCTTTCTCCAAGAACCAAAAGGGACAGAAGAAGATGTGGTTCCGGAAGTCGCAACAGTCCCGTGATGCTCAGGGCACCCAGTCCTTCCGAGGCAGAGGAGGACAGGGTGGATGCCGCCCTAGGGGCAGAGGGGGTCCGAGGAGTTTTGAGTCCAAAGAATCATTCTCTGATCGGCCCAAGCAGCAACCCTGAGGGGTTACTCGACTGCTCCACTCTGGAGGCAGTCGGGGGGGGGGGTGTTTTTCGAGGCACCTGGCAGCTTGGGAGTCCATCACGACAGATCGCTGGGTGCTTCGTATCATATCCAGAGGTTACCAAATCCCGTTTCTTCATCCCCCTTGCAATCCCAGATTCCTCCCCGATGTCCCCCTCCCGATCAGAAGGAGGCCGCAGCTGCGGAAATCCAGCAGCTGCTAGAAAAAAGAGCCATTCAGCACGTCCCCCAGACCCGTTCAGATCGGGCTTTTACTCCAGGTGGTTCTTGGTGCCAAAAAAGACGGGGGATTTGAGACCAATCCTCGATCTATCCCTCTTGAACCTCAGTAACCAAGGAAAAGTTCCGGATGGTCACACTTCAATCTATTCTCCCCCTTTTGCAGGAGAACTGGATGTGCTCTATAGACCTCAAGGATGCGTACTACCACATCTTGATGGACAGATGCTCCAGGAGGTTCCTTCGCTTCTGGCTAGGAGCCAGCCATTACCAATTCAGGGTCCTTCCCTTTGGTCTCACCACAGTCCCCAGGGTGTTTACCAAGGTTTTGTCAGTGATAGCGGCCCACCTGCGACTCCAGGCCATTCAGGTTTTCCCCTACCTGGACGACTGGCTGCTGACCACCCCCACAAGGCATCTACTCTGCGCGGCTAGGGACTCCTTCCTTCGTCTAGCTCCCCGGCTGGGGATCTCAATCAATGTAGGAAAATCTTCCCTTCTGCCGACACAAATCATAGACTTCATCGGGGCCAGATTGGATACAAACTGGTTCCTAGTCCTCTTGACTTCAGACCGGCTTCAAACTCTGAGACTCTATGTGCAGGCCGTTCTTCAGTCTCCAGCTCCCTCAGCAGCGTTGGTCCTGAGGGCCCTAGGGTCGATGGCGGCCGCCATCAACCTGCTGCCCATGGTGCGTTTGAACATGAGGGTCCTACAGTGGACCCTCCAAGTCCAATGGTCCTTCCTGCATTACCCTCTAAACCATCCCATTCGCCTCAGCAGTGTATGCAGGAAGGCCCTTCTGTGGTGGCTCCAATCCCCAGACCTTCTCAAAGGTCTGCTCTTTATGCCCCATCCTCTAACCATGGTAACCACGGACGCCTCTCGCCTTGGATGGGGGGGGGGGTTTGTCTAGGCAGGACAGTCCAAGGCACGTGGAACCACACGGAGACCTCACTGCATATCAATGTCCTGGAGATGAGGGCGGTGCTGTTGGCGTTGCAAGCACTCCAGAGCCTTCTCCCCCATTGGGACTATTGCAGTCCAGACGGACAACATGTCGGTAGTCTGGTATATCAACAAACGAGGGGGAACCAGGTCCTATCCACTTTGCCGAGAGGCCATGAGAGTGTGGGAATGGGTGATCTCCACCAACCGCTTTCATATAGCGACGCACATTCCGGGACGGTCCAACATCCTTGCGGACAAACTGAGTTGCACGATTCTATCACCATACGAGTGGTCTCTGAATCCCGAAGTAGCGAAACAAATATTCTCCAAATGGGGTCAACCTTGTTGTGATCTCTTCGCTTTGCCCTCAAACACGAAGTGCAACGACTACTTCACTTGAATTCCCCCACCCGGGGAATCCCCCGAGACGCTCTGGTTCATGCTTGGCCGCCCGATGATCTCTATGCTTACCCTCCTCTTCCTCTAATGCTGAAGTTCTTACAGAAAGCCAGACGGATGGGGAGCAGAATAATCCTCATTGCCCCATTCTGGCCTCGTCAGGCTTGGTTCCCTTATTTACGGTCTCATCTAGTGAATCCTCCCTGGATTCTGGATCCCATCCCGGATCTGATCTCGCACCCGTTAGACCTCCCGACCCCGAATCTGGATGATCTGAAGCTCATGGCTTGGTTGCTCCAGTTCCAATCCTAGCTAGGGCTCCCGGTATCTCTTCCCCGGTCAAAGCTATCTTAGTGGCGGCCCACAAGCCATCTACTAGAAGACTGTATGATGGCAAATGGAAACGGTTTTCTATTTGGGCAGAGCAACAAAACTTAGACCCTTTTACGGCTATGTCGCCTGCAGTGTTGGACTTTTTGTCAGGACTTTTTGACCAAGGAGCCAGCTCGTCCACGGTAAGAGTTCAGCTGGAAGCTATTTCGCACTATCACGTGGGGAGTGACCTAGGCCCTTTGATTTCAACCAGATTGTGTAAGGCCTTTTTGAAGGGTACCTTCCTACTAAGACCCCCGGTGAAGGATGTAGTCCCTCCTTGGGATCTAGCGCTTGTGCTCCAGGCTTTGACAGCTCCTCCTTTTGAGCGTGCAGCCTCAGTGGATCTCAAACTATTATCCTGGAAAACGGCATTTCTCGTCGCTATCACTTCGGCCAGAAGGGTGTCTGAGCTACAAGCCCTTTCCGCCAAGCCGCCATATTTGATCTTTCACAAAGATAGAGTATCCCTCAGGACCAACCCCTTGATTGCTTCCGAATCAAATATCAATCAAACCATTAATCTACCTGTCTTTTTTCCCAATTACCAAAACAAAGGTGAATACAAGTTGCACTCGGATGTTCATAGACAACTATGTTTCTATTTACACAGAACAGCTGGTCATAGGCAATCAGACCAGCTGTTCATTTCCTTTACAAAATCTAATTTTGGAAAATCAGTTTCAAAAGTCACACTGTCCAGGTGGATATCAGAGTGTATTCTTCTAGCATATGAAAGTTCTGGCCGGCCCGCACCCCAGGGAGTCCACACCCATTCTACTAGGTCAATTTCCACATCTGCTGCATTTTGTTCTAGGGTTTCATTGGATGAAATTTGTTCGGCAGCCACTTGGGCTTCATCTCATACCTTTATAAATCATTATAAGTTGGACCTGGTCTCCAGAGGGAGAGCATCCTTTGGCTTTGCAGTGCTCCGGAACATCCTTCCATGAGGACCTCCCAAGAATTAGGTAGCTGGGGACTCTCCCATAGGTTGATGCCCAAATGAAGTTAACTACTTCAGATTAAGAAGTTATGTACTCACCATAACGTTCCATCTGAGTAGGTAAACTTCATTTGGCAGCAACCATCCCTCCCTCCTTCCCCCTGACCATCAGATGTTTGTTACTATTTGGTCATCTGATTGTATCGAGGTCAGACTATAGGCTGGATATTTGGTGCAGGTCTTGCATTAGGCAAACTCGATCTGAGGTCATGGAGGGTTGGCAGGGGATTATGGGTAGGGGGAGGAGCTTGGAGCTCAGATCTCTGCTGTTGAAAACTGCCTGCTCGGATCCTATATGGATCTGAAGACCCATAGGTTGCTGTCAAATGAAGTTTACCTACTCAGATGGAACGTTATGGTGAGTACATAACTTCTTATTTTCTTATCGTTTGTGACTCATATTCACTAATCCTTATATTTACAGTTAGATTTACACTTTTTTCTGTTCTACCCTAATTGAAATGCACACACTATATGCTCCAAGTCTGGCCATGAGAAAGCAGTTATGACCCGTATTGTTAAAGAAGCAAATCTACCAGTTAAGAGTTGATCTTGACAAAACTGTAGCAAAAGGGCAAGTATTAAAAGGTGGAGACAGTGTGTTTGTGGAAAAATCATTCACTGTACACCAGGCAGAACAGAAACAAATTTATTTCAACAATCCAGGAATGTTGAAAAGCAGGTGTGCGGTTCAATCTGCTGTAACCAGTTGTCTTCAGAATATTTTATTTTTTTAAATCGGTCATTTTCGATGTAGAACAGGCAAAGGAGAAAGCACAGAAGTTTGTCCAACAAAAAGTGAGCCATCAAGCAGACTGTGACTCTCCTCATCATTCTGATGAAGCACAAGAGGAGACATTGCCAGTAAAACCTTTTCCACTGTTCCAAAGGAAAACTGACAGACAGAAAAGCACTGAAGTTGACTAGAAGGTATGAAATTGAACCGGAGTTGAGATGGGAAGACGACTAGCAGAATAGAAATTAGTGAATAAATGTGAGACTGCAAAAGCATCAGTCACATTTGTGAAATAAATTTGTAGAAGAAAAATTGGAAAGAGTGGACTTATGTTGACTTTGTTAAACTTGTGTAGAACTGAAAGGCATGTGCCTCACTTCATATCACTAATGTTTGGAAGGACACTGAAGGGAAGACCAGGGAAAAGGTAATTTAACAGTATTTTTATGAAACATTTCATGGTATAAATTGCATGTTTTATAGTACAGTAAAGCAATTTTTAGTTGTGTGAGATAAACATGCTAATGTAAACATGTTTATCTTTTTCAGTATTAAGAAATGTATAAGTTAATAGGCTTTAAGCTTGGGTTGTTGAGTTGGAAGATGGAGTGCAAAAGTGCACAAATCATAGTATATGTATAGCTGATACGTTTTCCCTTATTTTGCATAGGTGAATGTCTGTGTGAAGTCTGCCAGTCCAGCTAGCTGGAATTTTGTAAATAATTCTGTCATTTATGAATAGTAATATTATTTGTATGCTTGTCTTACAAATGTAAGAAGACTATATGTTGTGTATATTAAACTACTACTGCAGAAGTGTGTGTTGAACTGCGTTATGTACTGAGCGTTAAGAATGTAACCACAGTGCACCCTGCTGGAAAAGAAGACATTTGTATAAACTGTATGCCTATGCAAATGTACATTTTGATGTTAAAGGCTGGAACATACAGAGTTAACTTGCAAACCCTCAAGAAAAGCAGAGTTTTACAATAGTGTTTAGGCTAGGAGACAATGTCTACAGCCAGGAGTTTTCTGTTGTCTGGAAATAGAAATAATTACAGATTTCAAATGTAAAAAGTGTTTAACTGTTTTACGACTTCCAGTTCTAGACATTTCTGAGAGATGAGTATTTTTGACCCAGAGGTGCTAACTTTTTAAGTTTCTGTTAGCCTGGGAACTGAAGACAGAGGTGACAAATGATGTAATCTGAGATAACCCAGCCAGTAATGTTTGATAGTAACTTAAGAACTATCTCAGAGAGCGAGTCTGTGCATTTTCTATCTTATCTTTGGACCTGAAACATTCATCTTCAGCACTTCTCATCTGCATTGGCTTTGCTCTGTAAGTAAGACTTAGATCGTAGTATCTCTGAGATAGGAGTATCTTAAGACTAGTTTAGATGTTTTTGGTATTTGTAAGACTGTCCTGCAGTGTTTTAAAATATGTCCTTTGATTCTGAACTCTGTCACTGTATTGAGTTATTGAGTATTGTCTTTTTATTATTTATTAAATATATTTAAACCTTTTAATTGTGGCTAGTTTGTTTAGAGATATTTAAGCTCTGAGTACTTGCATATGTATCTGGTGACACTGTATAGGCCACTGCTAAATAGCCTTAAAGTCTTGGTCACACTTACCATTTGGATAATAGTAACATTACACAGTAGAATTGGTCAACCTTTATAAGGGCCATATAGTAGCTGAAAGTAACAGTGGTTGTTGGCAACTGGTACTATTTTATAGTCTGGACAGAAGGGGGCATAGTGTGCCAGCCTTCCCCAGAAGTGTCTGTGTGTTTGTATATACATAAAATCTGTGTGTGTGAGCTACTTGGGCAGGGACACAAAGCACTGGTTGGACAGAGAGGGTGCTGGATGTTTTGGCTTGACCACTCAGCTGAGATCTAAACCCTATAGCTGTGCCAGTGGGGGGGGGTCTTATTAGGGATCTGGGGAAAGAGGGAGAAACCAGCCCCAGACTGACTGTGATCTCTGGGTGCTCTTAAGGGAAAGTGTACTTTACTGTGTGTGTACTTGTCATCCTCCCAATGTGCACGTTCCTCACTGGTCCTAGTGGTGAGGATTGAGGCTCTTTGATTACTGGGCCAGTGCAGGGCATCAGTCCAGAGTAAGACCTTTGGCTTAATCTGATAAGTAAATAAGAGCACACTGAATATAATGAAAAGCTTTCCTTTAGCAATAAATGTTTCAGCTTGTGCTTAGAAGCCTTCAGCTGAGGACATTCTTTTCTCTTACATTTCCAAGGAGGCAAACTGATTTATAGGGTAATAAAAAAAAAAAAAAAAGCCAAAGCAATACTCCCTAAAGGCTAAGTTAATGTTTTCTGAAAGCATGCAAGTTATTTTTCACATCTGGTAGGAGAGTAAAGATAAAAAAGTCACCAATTACTGTAAGTAGGACAAGCAATAATGTGCGTCGTAGCATAGGTAAGTTAAACTTTAGGTTAATTGAGGCCTGCATTTGCCACTGTCAGTTTGGAGGGTTAAATTTCATAGTTGTGGGTGTCTGTATATTAAGTTAATAGGTTATTGGGGTGTTCATTTTTGGGGGGTTCATTAAAACAAAAAACTCTTGTAAAATGTAACACAGGTTCCAATGTTGGTATGAAAAAATAGTGTAAAGGATCAACCTGCCAAACATTAGTGGCTGCATGCATTACAAAAGCTGGAAACAGACATTTAAAGCCCATATGTAATGGGTGGGAATGATGGCTTATGGCAACACTTTCCTTAATGTTTTGATAAGTGAATGATCTCGGGTATAGATAAAAAGGAAATAATATTTAATTATATTTAGAAATGCAGACTGCAAATAGCAATGCTACAGGAAACACTTTTGGAAAGAATTGAGCATGTGAATTTCATAAAGAGTGGATTTTAGGATGGATATTCGGCAGAATCAGGGACAAAGGAAAAGAGGAGTAATTACTAGAGGAATTCCAATAGTGAAAGAAGGGGAGGGGGGTGATCGCAGATTTGTGATAATAAGGGACCACTGACAAGGGATGAAGATTACACTAGCATGTATTTATATTCTACCTACAACTGCTACTGTGGAGCTTAAAAATTTGGGAGAATTTAACTTTCAGCAGGGGAGTATTACTTGTAGTTGGGGACTGGAGTTTAATTTGTAATAAGGATGTATCTGGGGGCGTAGATGGGAAAATACAACAAAAGAGGGTAGAATTATGAAAAAAATGTGAAAATATTTGGTATGGAAGATTAATTCAGTAGCAAGAACCCAAAGAGAATATATTCCCCAAGGTACAATAACTGGGCTAGACTGGACAGAAATTGTTTATCACAGGAACATGTGCATTTAATGGAGAAGTTTGACAAACATCCCATAATTTCAGATAGTGCAACAGTATTAATCAAGATAAAAATGTATGTTAATGAATTAAAAATGAAACACTGGCACTTCTTAACCACCTGTTAGAAAGAGGCATTTAAGGAATAGGTAGTAGAAATTAGTCAGAAGTTATTAGGGAAGGTGGAAAGTACTCCAGAAGTTATAGGCAGTGAGTGAAAGAAAATGAGGTTTTATAACAGGGTAGAAATAAAAAGGTGATATGGTTTAAGAACTAAAAAAAATGTTTAGGGGACTGACTAAGGTATTACAGAATACGTGGAATCTTCCAGAACACGAGGCACAATTTCAGAGTGCTATCGAGAAAAGGAGTGACTGGATAATTTGCACAAGTTTAGAAAGATTGCTGTTAAACTGTTTAATAAATTCAGAGCACAGAAACGTTTGGTACAATGACTTGGTCAACAGAAAGTAGAAAGGGTTATTAATAAACATAAGGAGTCTATAACAAAGTAGCAAGAGAGCCTGCAGAAGTATTAGAGATATTTCATAACTTTTATGAAAATTTGTATGAAGCAGAGAAGTGGGGAAGAAAAGGCACAAATGGCAATATAGGCTCAACAATCAGCACAAGGTAGGAGGCGATGAAATAAAATGTATAATCTGCAGAATGGATGGATAGATGGTATTCCAGTGGAAGTTTGGAAGCTAGGAGGGAAAAGAGTGGTAAACATCTGGAAGATAGATGGGCAATCTGTAATATGCTGAAGGCACTGGCAAAAACCCTTGCCATTCTCTTGCCCCTGGGGGCCATGTATTGGGTAAAATTGGGTTACATTGGCTAGGCTTTTAAGGGCTCTTAAGAAGTTAGCTTAATAGTCTCCTATGAAAAAAGCTGTGGTGCCTGCAATACCTAAAGAAGGTAAAGATAATCAGATCCAACTTCATACCAGCACATTTCAATTTTAAACCATGAATATAAAGTGTTTGGCTATAATTGACAGAAGAATGGCAAAGGTATTGCCAAAATTGATATGGATTAATGTGGATGATGATCATGTTTCACTGTTCCAGTCATCACATTTCGGTTATCCCTGCTGGGGTGGCCCCCGGCCAGCTGAATACCAGAGACAGTATTTCTGAGTCAGTTGCTGTCGCTTGAAGACTGATATGAGGTCGTCAGTGGTATAAAGGAAGGCAGCCGACATCATGACATCAGTCTTTCTTGTCGTGGAGCCCGAAGCAGAAGCAGTTCGCATGAGTGCTGGTCGGCCGCTACCTGTGTTTTATTTCAGAGTTGAAGTTGATGTCTTCGAAAGCTAAGTACCTTGTTGGAGATCCTTTTTTCTTGCACTGACAGATTCTCGCCTGTGGAAAGCAAATACCACACCGGGACTTCCACTCTTACTACGTCACTTGTCTAGGCCCCAGACCGCAACGTCCCTCGTTGTTGGTTCTGTGCTTTAATTCCAGAGCTGTTAGTCGTCGGGCCCTTATTGTAGCCAGATATTTCCGTTTACAGTCCTCTAATTCCTATATGACTTCTGTAAGTCATCAGACAGCAGGGCTTCTGAAAAAACGTAAAGATAGACAGCACAGGATTAAACCTTCCGATGGCGCTACTGCCAAGCTGGTCCATCAGTCCTCCAGAATTCAGTGAGGCACTTTCGCAGCCCCTGATGCCTGCTTTAGTTTGCAGGCCTCTACCGAGACCCTTTCAGAGTCCGGTATGCCACAGAACTTTTCTTCGTCTAAGGATCTTGTGGTCGTCTCTACCTTGGATGGATCCGGAGGCACCAGTTTCCAAGGAAATCCTTCGCAACACCGAATCCAGACATAAACCGATGCCTTCTTTCATGGCTACCGTTCTTTCTAAAACAGAGTTCCTTAGGCCCAGGGGTCGAACCACCCCAAGAAACCGACTTCCAGCCATTCATTGGCGCCTGCTCCCTTGCCTCAGTCACAAATGCTTAAAATAGCAGAGGACCTTATCATGGTGATTAGGGGAAGCCAAGCCACTCCCTCAAAAAGAAAGAGATCTGTCTCCAGAAATTTTGTCTGAACAAGAGTCAGATGAATCTGATGCATCTGACTATGAAGACATGCAGCCCCCTCTCTACATATGAGGATTCTGGTGCAGAGGAATCTATTCCTTCAGCCTCTCCCAGAGGATTTTTCCTTTGGGGAAACTCTGCATACTTTAAGGGAGCATTTCAAATGGGAGAGTCAAGACTACCCAGATTCTAAAAAGAGATTCTGATTTCCTGGACCTTCCACAGCACAGGCCCTTAGCCATCCCCCAGTCCTAGATGTGGTGGATGATGTCTTTATTGAATCCAGCTTGACTCTAGATGCCTTTCCTCCTGCTCCCAGAAAGCCAGACCCGGTACTACAGAGTCCCTGACTCTCACAAATATCTCTCTAAAAACCAAACAGCAGACCCTGATGTCCTTACTCAAGGCCCAAAAGAGGTTAAAGCTACTTCAGCTAAGAATCCCACCCCCTCAGACAGAGATTCCAGAGCACTTGACAGGGTAAAAAAAGTATACACCTCGGCTACTCTTGCTATCAGGGCACTAAATTGTCAGTTCCATATGCTTAAATATCAGCAACATACCTTGGAACTCCTTGAACAAAAAATGTCCTCCTTTCCTGCATGGGCAGAATCTAAAGATTTGCAGGAATTAATGCACTCTGCTGGTCAGGTAACTAAACATACTTTGCACTGTGGTTTTGACGCTCTAGAAGCTTCTTGCAGGGCAGCAGTCACTGGATCTGTCATTAGAAGACATGCATGGCTTAAGGAACAACCCTTGCCAGATCATGTCAAATCAAAATTGCTGGATGCACCCTTACACAAAGATAACTTATTTTGTACTAAAGCAGAAGAGGTGTTAAAGATGGAAGAAAAAAGCAAAATCTATGCAGACTGTTAGATTTCTTACAGGTACAGCTCCCTAGGTTCAGCAGGCATTTTCCTTCCAAGCACTGGTCCTTTCCTGCACCTAGTAAACTGGGCCAGGCTAGGCCCCATGGAAACAGACCTCCAAGACAGCAGTCCCATGGGTTGCAGAGATCTAAGCAGTAGACTGCCACCACTTCAAACCCAGGGAGTTCTAAGTCCCCCCCCCCCCTTTATGGTAAAAACTCACAATGACTCACTCCCTCCCTACCTCGCCTCTGCCCACCATCACATACCCCTAGATAGAAAACTCTCCTTTCACTCAAGCACCTGGGCCACCATTACCAAAGGCCAGTGGGTTCTGAACATTGTGTCTCAGGGATACAAATTCTCCTTCCACACCCTTCCAACCCCAAAAGGGTTCCCAGATCTACCACCAAATTAGTGGGCAGAGGCTCAAAAGCAAATCCATACCCTGCTCTCCTTGGGAGCAGTAGAACACGTTCCTGCAGAGCAGATAGGCCAAGGATTCTATTCCAGATTTTTTCTGGTACCCAGAAAAGAGGGCACCTGGCTCCCCATCCTTGATCTATCCATTCTAAACACCTTCCTGGTGATCCCAAAATTCAAAATGCTTACCCTTCAGCAGCTGCTACTCATGCTGTCCAAGGATGCTTGGCTAGTCATCCTGGACCTAAAAGAGGCCTACCTCCACATTCCCATCAGGGAGTCCTGCAGAAAATCTCTTCGCTTCAAGGCAGGATCTCAGTTCTCTGCACTTCCCTTTGGCTTATCTACTCCTCCCAGAGTTTTCACAAAATGCCTGGCTCTGGCCATTGGTTTTTGCAGACAAAGAAATATTCAGATTTACCCCTACTTAGATGACTGCCTTATTCAGGCAGACAGCCAGGAAAAGCTGCTCAAAGACCTGGCCTTTGTAAAGGACCTACTAACCTCCTTAAGGTACACAGTTAACGAAAAGAAATCCAAACATGTACCCACCAGAAGGATAATCTTCCTGGGAGCAAGTCTGGACACAGCATCCCATATAGCATGCTTAACACCAGTGAAACAGTTTCCTATCAGCTTACTTGTCTCAACTGGCCACCAGGCCCCAGCTTTCTGCAAGGGAAATCCTGCAAGCCCTGGGGTTCATGGCATCTTACAAACTCCTTATTCCATATACCCGACTGCATATGAGGAAACTTCAGTGGTACCTAAAGAGCTGTTGGTGTCAACACTCAAGATCTGGAAACTCTTTTACTATTATTCCTTGCCTGAGGGAGGAATTTCTTTGGTGGGCAACAGCCTGCTCCCACAACAAGGGAATGCCCTTCTCCCCACACCCTGCCACCCAGACCCTCACCACAGATGCATCCGACTATGCTTGGGGTGCACACCTGGATGGCAGGTGCATACAGGGCCAATGGAACCCCCAGCAACTCCCCATGCACATCAGTCTAAAAGAGATGATGGCTGTGCAGCAGGCCTTGATAGTTTTCAATCCCCTTCTCTCTCCAGGGGTGGTTCTGATCAAAACAGACAACATGACAGTGAAAGTGGTACATCAGCAAGCAGGGAGGGACTCACTCCTACCCACTATACAGGCTGGCCATGACCCTTTGTTTCACAGCCTCTTCCATGCATCTACACCTGTTAACACAATACCTGCCAGGCTCTCTCAACTCCCTGGCAGACCAATTAAGCAGAAAACTGTCGGATCCCCACGAGTGGCAGCTCAACAGAAACACCTTCTTACTAATAACTCAAAAATGGGGAACCCCGGAGGTCGACCTCTTTGCCTCCCACACTAACCATCAGCTCAGCAAATTCTGCACCAGGGAGCATCACTGCATGGCATAGAAAGTAGATGCCCTGTCCCTTCCCCTGGGTAAACCTCTTGGTCTATGCCTTTCCTCCCCTACCTCTCATTCACAAGGTACAGATCAAAATAAGGGAGGGAAAACCAAGGACCATTCTAATAGCTCCAGACTGGCCCAAACAGCACTGGTACCCCTTGCTCACTGCCCCCATGGAATCTTCCTCAGATTCCCAACCTCCTAACCCAGAGGGAAGGGGGAATTCAAGCACCCCAACTGCAGACACTCAATTTGGCAGCTTGGCTAATAACCTGACCCCTGACCAGTCTGCCCTCCTCAGTAAACAGGTTCTGGATGTTATCCGAGAGGCCAGACGCCCTAGCACCAGAAAGTCTTATGCAGATAAATGGAAAAGGTTCTGTACTTTGATCCAGGCTAGGGGGGGGGGGGGCAATACGGCACAACCCTCCATCCCCCTCATCCTGGATTACATAGCTGACCTACTACACAGTGGTCTCTTTCTCCTGTATAAAAATTCATGTCTCTATTTCTGCTCATTTTTCCCACTGAGTAGCCTCTTTTTTTTCACATCCTCTGATCAAGCCGTTCATCAGAGGGGCTAACAACTTGAGGCCCCCAGAAGAGCACCAACACCGGCTTGGGACCTTAACTTTGTATTGGAAAAGCTTACCCTACCTCCATTCGAACCAGCTTCTTCTGCAGAGCTAAAATTTCTCTCCTGGAAGACAGCCTTCCTCCTGGCCATCACTTCAGCCAGAAGAGTCTCTGAGCTGCAAGCACTCATGGCAGTGGAACCCTTCATCATCTTCCATGCAGACAGGGTATCCCTTAGAACTAATCCATCCTTCATGCCCAAGGTGGTATCCAGAGTGGCACTCAACCAATCCATCCATTTGCCCACCTTCTTTCCTAACCCTCAAAACAAGGGGAAAGGATTCTGCACTCTCTAGATGTACACAGACTGCTCAGATACTATCTGGACAGGACTAAACCCTTCAGAAAATCTGATCAACTGCTGGTTAGCTTTGCTTCAGGGGCAGAGGGCAAAGCCATCTCCAAACAATTTCCAAATGGATAGCACACTGCATCCATTTCTGCTACAAACAGCGTGGAAAGCCTCCCGCCAAGGGGATAAGGACCAACTCCACCAGAGCAGCCTCCACCTTTTCAGCATTCCTCAGAGGAGTCCCCACCAGGGGACATCCTGGAGGCTGCCACGTGGACATCTGTTCACACCTTTACCAAACATTACCATCTGCCTCTCTTTTCTAAATCCAGGGCAGGTTTTGCCTCTGCAATCTTGCAGAGCATGCTAGCCAACCCATAGCTTCCTTGACTGCCTCCACTCATTTCCTCTGCTTATGGAATCTACCCAAATGTGATGACTGCAACAGTGAAACACGAAGAACATAGTACAGTTGTGTACACTTGCCTGACGCAGGGGTGTCCAACCTTTTGGCTTGCCGGGGCCGCATTGAGTGAACAGAAACTGTCTTGGGGCCACATATAAAATATATCATATAGTTAACTCTTTTGCTGCCACAGGAGACCAAAGTCAAATTCCTGGCTATACTGTAGGTGCATTCGAACAATTAATAAATGTAATAAATGCCTAATATTTGCCTTAAAATTCTTATTCTCATTCTGATTTTAATTCTCTAATCTAACCGTTAACTCTAACATCTTAGTTAATTATTCACTACAGCACTAGCATTTCTCACTGGGAAAACCACTCCAGCAGTCCATCTACATACAATGTCAACATTAGCAGTCCTACAATATTATAATCCACAAAAATAAGCCAACAAATTTGCAATAAAGTAAAGAATTCATATTACTGACTTAATAAAACAATTCTGAATAAGCTACAAGAGGGTCTCACCCAAACAATGACTGGTGCCAGAAACATGGCCTCAAGCTAAATGCCAAAAAATGCACAATCATCCCCTTTGAGGAGAGTGATGTCCCCACAAATTATCAATTAATAACAATTTTGTAAGCATGCAATCAGTTGTGAGGTGCTTGGGCACACGGGTTGATAGAAACCTGACTTTTGACCACCATGTTGTCTCCACTGTACGGAAAGCTTTTTACATGGCCCACCTCATTAATAAGGCTATCTCATCCAGGGACAAGGTCGTCATAACATCCCTGTATTCTTCCTTTATAAGAGCAATTATTGAGCGCAACACCCCTTTTGGCACGTGCCTCAGCAAAACACCATGCCAAAAGAAGACTACAACCATTTCTGACAAAAAAAAAGGTCAAAGGACTGAGTTCACTTAGTTATCCAAACAGACTAAAAAGCTTCTTGCTTTCCTCTGTCTCTCATTGGCCCCTATAAATTTCATCACTGGCTTGCTTTCCAGGCTAAAAAAGATCCTGCCTTAAGAGACTTTCTCCACCTCAGAAATACTGGTTATATTTAAAACACTCACTACAAAGACCACAGCCTTCACTGCAACATAAACAAGCCACTTTGTATGGACAGGTTCTTGACACAAAAACTTTCAACTTCTGTAAAAAGCTCCTCTCATTATCAAACAATGTAGTTCAACAACACTACAACTGGATGGATAGCCATGAATGTACTCCTTAAGTAAGTAGCATAGCCTTCATCAAACCGGAAGGAAAATCCACATACTAAACTTTCCCAGCTGGATGGCTAAGATCTAATATCGGTTACTCAAGTCTACTTATCTAAGAGGAGGGGCCTATTTAACTAAGAATTCCATTTGCAAAAATATATTCAGTATACATATTAAATCTCTCTCTCTTATATATATATATACACACACACACACACACACACAAAAGGAGCCCCTACTTGTACAATGGGCAACCTCAGTAATCGCATGACAGTCTCACTGATTGAAATTGTCTGGAAGTCAAAATATCTGAAAAAAAAAAATCATAATAGAAATGGATTCATCCATACAATTTCCCACCACCAAAATTACCATCAATAAATCAACAAACAACTGCTCAGCAAAAATTAAATCAATAAGAAATCTATAAACTCTCTAAGATCATACTACATACTGGAGTAAACATGTCACTTCCCTCCAATCTAAAGTCATTTGACATGCAGACATTTTAATTTATGCAGAAGTTATTCACAGATTGACCGTTTACTAAGCTGTAATGCTGACCATCGCTTTTGAAAATAATAAATTCCCACACTTTGTCAATAGCTCAAAGTGAAGAAAGGATTACTTTTTTTTTTATTTATTATGTATTTATTTAATTTTGGAAAACATCTTTAAAACTGTTAAATTGATCACACACCCAGAAACACAGAAAAGTTATTGTGATAAGTAAGCCACAGACTGCTGCAAGAAATCAGTCACAGCACACTATGCTTACGTCCGAATCAATGAAGCATACCTATCAATTCCAAAAGAATTAAAGTAGCGTAATAAGAAAGTTATTTGCAAGGTTACATGGCAGTTTATATTGGAAATAAGTGGAGATATTAAAATGCTCTGCTTCTCATAATTATGCTGAAAAGTCTTCCAAGGTAAATACAACCTTCTGATTTAGCATGGAACCATACCTCTTAACCTTAGAGCAGAATTCTGGACAAAGCGAAAAATAAAATTGGGACACAGTCCCAAAAATAGTTATGCATCACAGACACCATTGAAACAAGTGTAGCTGCAAACATTATACATCACGTATAATGTTTCTATCCCATTATTGTCAGTTAAGCATTATATGGCTCATTCAGTCCTGCCTTCTTTTGCAACAAGAAAACCATACTTAGAAATGACAAATCCATTAAAAATAATAAAACACATTGGCTCCACATCCTGCAACTTCCTACCTGCAAACAACCACTGAGCTTTCACTGAAACTAGGTCTGCTCATTTCCACAGAATGACACCTCTCCCTAATTAAGTCTAACGGTATACAATCTACCAGGATCTGGACTACCTGAAATAAATTAAATTATAGCCTGTAAATTGCAAGTGCACTTTGTTTAATTAAACTACATTTCAAAGCCCACTTGCTGTATTTTTTCAGTAACATCCCAATATCCATTTCCAGGTCACTTTACAAGACATTGGCAGTGGTAGACTTAGCATCCTCCAGATCCCTACAGGACCACACTCTTACTAACATTGTCCATTACATGTAAATATCCATCCACTGTAAATGACAAGAAGCTATGTCTTAAAAAATCTATTTTTGGCATTCCTAGTACCCAAGTATCAGGTTTTGAAACAAAGAAACATATTCTCCACAGTTTGTAAGTTTCTGTCTTTAATAATCATGTACTATTGCAGCATTCCCAACACAAACACACAAATACACACTAAAACCCCCAACATTTAAAAAATGACATTGTGCCCACCTGATTTGCAAGTATTGATGATCCACCAAAGATATGCTTACTGTTGTCCAATCTGCCACTGCTTAGAGCCCACCAATGACAAGACAGTACTGGGTGATTTTTTGATGTCCTTCAAGGATGCATCTGCAGTCATCACATATGGGTTGTCCTGCCTCAGGCAGCCCTTCGGTCAGCCGGATTCCAAAGTCTGGGTCCGGTGTCGGCTGATGTCGCACTTTCCCCGATGTCGGAGCGCCTGGGGTATAAAAGCATCAGCCGACGCCATCTTCCTCCGTCTTTCTTGCCGTGTGGTGCCCGAAGCAGAAGCAGTTCGCAAGTGCCGGTTGGCCAGCTCCTGTAATTCAGCTACCGAAGACTTCAAAAAGCTAAGTACCCCGTTGGGGACTCTTTCTTGCCTCAGCCGATGTCAGATAAAGTTAATAATTGTTTAACTTGTGGGAAACAAATACCTCATAAGGATTTCCACTCTTACTGCCTCCCCTGCCTAGGCCCAGACCTCGACGTCTCGGCCTGTTCAGCCTGTGCTTCCTTCAACCGACGCACTCTTAGACGTCGGGCGGAGTTTGCAGAGGAATTTTTTGGGGGTAGTTTTTCATATAAGATGCAGTCGGAGAGTCCGACTTCTCATTTAGTTAAGAAACGGAAGGACAAGGACCGACACACGCGGGCTGCGGTTTCGGCTGAAACCATGGCCAGGCCTACCGCGAGTGTCTCGGCTGAAACGGAGTCCTTGGTACTTCCAATTACCGAAACCGCTCAACCAACTACCTCGGTCCCGGAGGCCCCGGCTGAGTCTGTTATTGAATTTCCAACAGAAACTGGTGTCCTGGAACCTTCCAACACCATTCCTTTAGACAAATCCTACACCAGCACGTGGTGCAGCCAGGCCTCCTGCATCCATGTCCATTAAGGCATTCTCCAGGGCTAAAGCTGCTAAACTCTCAAAAGCTTTGCCTCCCAAGGTTATCCCTCGGGGACCCTCTACTGGTTCACAGATTCTAAGCTTAGCAGAGGATCTTATCTCCTTAATTAGGGGCGCTCAACCTCATCCGGACAGGGGCTCTCAACCTCCTCCAGACAAAAGGCCCAGGGTTGAGCCCTCTGTTCCCCACTCCTCAGATGAGACTCTGATGGCTCTACTCTCTCGGACCACCAGGAGGAGGCTTTTTTGGCCTACGAGGATTCTGATGCAGAGGAATCTATTCCCTCGGCCTCCCCTCCTGAAGAGTTTTCCTTTGGGGAGACACTACACACCATGAGAGAGCATTTCCAATGGCAGGTCCAGGAATTCTCTGATTCCAGGAAAAGATTAAGGACCTTTTTACATTTGCCTCAGCATAGACCTTTAGCTATTCCTCCTGTTTTGAATGTCATTGATGATGTGTACTCTGACTCTAGCACAACCCCTGATTCTCTCCCTCCGGCTCCTGCCAAACCCGATAGGTACTACAGGGTCCCGGACTCGCATCTTTACCTTTACAAGGCCCACTCTGCTGATCCAGAAACTATTTCCCAGGGCCCTAAAGGGGTTGCAGCTGCCACTGCTAAAAATCCTCTTCCCTCTGAAAGGGAGTCAAGAGCTTTAGAGAGATGGGGTAAAAAAGTGTATACTTCTACTCTTTCTATGAGGGCATTAAATTGTCAATTTCATATGATACAGTACCAAGAGTATTTGTTAGATGAATTGCATAAAAAACTGTCTTCACCTGACCCCCTAGACCGCAAGTCACTTCAGGATCTGGTACATAACTCACAACAGGTTAGCAACCATTTCTTGCAATGTGGTTATGATGCATTGGAAGCTTCATGTAGGTCAGCTATGACTGGCGCAGTCATACGTAGGCATGCTTGGCTGAAGGAACAATCTCTGCCAGACCATGTTAAAGCAAAGCTGCTGGATGCTCCTCTGGAAAAGCAAAAGTTATTTGGCTCCACGGCTCAGGAGGTCCTAAAGAAATTTGAAGAACAGGCAAAATCCGTACAAACAGTCAAAGATTTTCTCCAAGTACAACCACCAAGATTCAGCAGGAATTGGCCTTCCAAGAATTGGTCCTTTCCAGACACAGAGAGGTTTCAGAGAGGCGTGCCAGAGGTAGAGGGCAAGCTAGAGGCTCCTACAGAGGACGTCAATGGCAGCCTCCCAACCAGAGAGGTAATGCAGGACCTTCAACTGCTGCACAAGGACAGGCTCAATGACTTTACTTTGGCACCGCCAACCAGGGCTCAATTGGAAGCACCTTTGGGCGGAAAGCTTTCTTTATTCTCAGAAAATTGGCACAGTATTACAAGGGACAAATGGACACTACAAATAATAGACAAAGGATACAGGTTTCATTTCCACACATTACCAAAAAGAAAGGGCATGCCAGACCTGCCACCAAATCAAAGGGCAGAGGCTTTGAAACAAATTTCCAGCTTAATACAAATGAAAGCTATAGAAAAGGTTCCACTCTCAGAACAAGGCCAAGGATTTTATTCCAGACTATTCCTTGTTCCAAGAAAAGAAAAACAATGGAGGCCTATTCTCGACTTGTCCGCACTGAATACTTATCTCATTGTGCCAAAGTTCAAAATGCTGACTCTACAGCAGCTCCTTCCCATGCTGGGCAAGGGGTCTTGGCTGGTAACTCTAGACCTCAAGGAGGCATACCTGCATGTCCCTATCAGACAAAGTTGCAGAAGACACCTCAGATTTCTTGCAGGGTCAGAGCATTATCAATTCTCAGCATTGCCCTTTGGCTTATCTACTGCGCCCAGAGTATTCACGAAATGCCTGGCATCAGTAATTGCACACTGCAGACTTCAGGGGATTCAAATATACCCATATCTGGACGACTGCCTTATACAAGCGGACAGCCAACAAACTTTGGTAAAACACTTGAATTATGCCATCCACCTACTTCAGGCCTTGGGATATACAGTCAACTTTCACAAATAAAGGCTTGTTCCATCCCAAAGAATAACCTTTCTGGGTGCAGATCTAGACACAACCACCCAAATGGCCTTCCTCACAGAAGAAAAACAGTCAACTACCAGATTACTTCAAAAATCTGACAAGACAAACCCAGCTGACTGCAAGGAAAATCCTGCAGGCCCTGGGTTACATGGCTTCTTGCATCCTTCTGATTCCGCAAGCAAGACTACATATGAGGAAACTACAATGGTACCTAAGGAGTTTATGGACTCAGCACAGTCACAGCCTGGAAACTTTGATACCACTCATTCCATGCCTTCAAAAGGAATTTCTGTGGTGGGCTCAAGCAAGCCAGTCAAACAGGGGTCTGCCTTTCAGCAAACCAATAGCCAGCCAAATCATTACAACAGACGCTTCAGACCATGGATGGGGAGCGCACATGGAGGGCAGATGCATTCAAGGTCTATTGTCACAAAAAGAGCTACGCATGCACATAAACCTAAAGGAAATGTTGGCAGTGATACATGCAGTCAAAGCCTTCAAACCCTTTCTGCATCATGGCCATCTGCTAATAAGGACAGACAACACCACGGTTATGTGGTACATAAGCAAGGAGGCACCCATTCCTATCCTCTTTGCAGGCTGGCAATGAATCTATGGGAACTTTCCTTGAAACTCAATATACAGTTACAATCCCAGTTTGTGCCAGGGAAAGACAATATACTGGCAGACAGCTTAAGCAGAAATATCATGGATGCACACGAATGGATGCTGCACCCAGACATTTTTCTACAGATAACACAATCATGGGGGAGGCCGGACTTAGATCTTTTTGCCTCCCCCCACAATCAACTGAAGAAATTCTGCTCAAGGACATACCACCCACAAGCATGGAAAGTGGACGCCCTCTCTTTCAGCTGAAGAACTCTTAACAGTGTATGCATTTCCACCTCTCCCATTAATGACCAAGGTTTTACTGAAGATCAGGACAGAGCAGCCAAAAGTGATTCTGATAGCTCCGGACTAGCCAAGACAGCACTGGTACCCACTGTTAAAGAGCATGTCACGCACGAAACCATGGCCTCTTCCTCTATGGCCACTTCTACTGACACAGCACAATTACAAAACACTGCATTCCGACCTGAAAACCTTGCAACTAACAGCCTGGAAAATACCTTGACTCCTCCTCAGGACAAGCTATCCCAGAGAGTGAAAGATATTATTATGGAAGCTCGCCAGCCTTCCACAAGAAAGGCATATTCAGCAAAATGGAAAAGATTTCACATTTGGAACACCACAAAGGGCCTAGATGCGACAGTGATGAACATGGCACATATCCTGGAATACTTGGCAGAAATGTTCCACAATGGTCTGTCTTACTCTTCCATTAAAATTCATGCTTCAGCAATTTCAGCAGAGTACAATACTGATCCACCTGTCTTCTCTCATCCTCTCCTAAGACAGTTTCTAAGAGGAATCAAAAACATCAATCCTCCAAGGAAACCACCTCTACCTACTTGGGACCTTAACTTCGTGTTGGAAAAACTAACACTGCCTCCCTTTGAACAAGCAGCATCTGCAGAACTACAGTTCCTGTCTTGGAAGACTTGCTTTCCTTCTGGCCATAACCTCAGCAAGAAGAGTATCCGAGTTGCAGGCCCTTATGGCAGTACAGCCATTTCTTATTTTTCATCAGGACAGTTTCATTGAGAACCAATCCTACATTTATGCCAAAGGTGGTATCCAGGGTTTCATTAAATCAAGCTATTCACTTGCCTACCTTCTTTCCAAATCCACAAAACAAAGGGGAGAAACTTCTGCACACCCTGAACATACACAGACAGTTGCGCTACTACTTGGACAGAACTAAAGGTTACAGAAAAACTAACCAGCTGTTGGTAGCATATGCTGCTGGTACACAAGGAAAAGCAATTTCCAAACAGACAATTTCAAAATGGATAGGGAATTGCATTCGCTTTTGTTACTCCTTTCATGGAAAAACTGTGCCAGCTAACATTACACCTCATTCCACGAGAGCCACAGCCACCTCCACAGCCTTCTTAAGAGGGGTGGCTACCAAGGACATTTTAGAAGCTGCTACATGGAGCTCCGTGCATACATTTGCCAAGCATTACAATTACTTTATATTCCAGATCCAGAGCAGGCTTTGCTACGGCAGTCCTGCAGGGCATTTTAGCTACACCATCCTTTACATAGTTCCTCCACCCCCAGATTGGCTATGGTATTCTACCCATATGTGATGACTGCAGATGCATCCTTGAAGGACATAGTACAGTTTTGTACCTATCATAAATGTAGATGTCCGATAGGTATGCATCTGCAGTCAGGTTTACCCTCCCTCCTTCCCCTCTGTGGTATTTCTTGGGTACTTACCCCTCTTACAACTAGCTGGGGTGATCTATTATGGTGTATTTGTTTTTATATTATTGTGCATGTTTGGATTTTTAAATGAGTCTCTCCAAATTTAGCCTTCCTTAGAGGGCACCTGGTATCTGGGGCAAGAAAAACTGAGGAAGATGGCGTCTGCTGATGCTTTTATACCCCAGGCGCTCTGATGTCGGGGAAAGTGCGACATCAGCCGACGCCGGACCCAGACTTTGGAATCCGGCCGACCGAAGGGCTGCCTGAGGCAGGACAACCCATATGTGATGACTGCAGATGCATACCTATTGGACATCTACATTTATGGTAGGTACAAAACTGTACTTTTGTAAAAAAAAAAAAAAAAAAAAACTTTATATGCTACAGTCCCATGTTAGTCAATCCATTACTGACCCATTAACCCTAGGATGCGGTCTCATTCTTAATCCCTGGGACTGCATTACCTTGGATGACTACTTTTATTTCCTAAGCAAAAGACACAAATTGGAAGATGAGGCAAAAATCCAGACATTCTTCGAAAATCCATACAGTTAAGAGGTATGATTTCATATTCAATACAACACTCTCCCTGTCAGAAAAGCTGCAATTTAATGAAAGTGTACTTTTAATATAGGATGCATTTGTGAGCTAACTTGTTTGTACGTTAGCCTCTTTGTGCATGTGTCTCTCTCTGCCTCCCTGTCATGCACACACACACACACACACTTCTACTTTCACACACACAAGCACCATACTTACCTATTAACACATGTTAAGTGCTGTCTCTTTAAAAGGCAATGGCAACAAATCCATAGATGAGTCCCTCTTCAGCAAGAACACACGTGTGGATTCTTTGGCACGAAATAATGGCGTGAACGCACAGACCCTTCTTTGGCGCAAAAAAATCAAAACTAGAAGGATGCTTTGGTGCATGCGCACACCGATGTTAGTTACAGGTCACGGCCGCAAAAAACACAACAAAAAAAGTGTTTTGGGGCATGCGTACATTGATGTTGGAGGGAGAGGTAGAGGGCCGCATGGCAGAGCTCTGAGGGCCACATGCAGGCCGCAGGTTGGACACATCTACATTAGAGTGTCTTCACTGTTGCAGTCCTGGTTTCCCTCCCTCCTTCCCTCTTTATTTTGGTTGCCTTTCTTCCTTGTTGTTCTCCTTTCCTTACAAGGGACATATTGGTATTTTTTTTCCACTGGTGGGGTCCTTCCACCAGAGCCTGTCCTCCTACTTTGGGGGCTCCTGACCAGTTAGGGCAGGAAAAACTCTTTTAACTGCCTTCCTTTATACCACTGACGACCTGACGTCAGTCTTCAAGCGACAGCAGCCGATGCAGAAATACTAAGTCTCTGGTATTCAGGCCAGCCAAGGGCTTACCCCAGCAGGGATAACCCAAATGTGATGACTGCAACAGTGAAGACACTCTAACATCTACATTTATGGTAAGTGTACACAACTGTACTTTTTATGGAGGGGGTAGGCAAACCATTTGACATTAATAGAACAATGATCCAGAGGGAAGTAGAATGTCAAAAAATACTGCTGTTGGCGGGTCTCCATGCAGAAAAAGCATTCAATAGTCACCTGTAGGGCAATGGAGGTATTTTCATTTCCTGATACAATAATAGTTAATTAAGATGTATGAGGGATCAGAGACAAACATCAAAGTGGGGGTGGGTTCCTCTCTGAAAAGTTATATCTGAACAGAGGAGCCAGACAGGGGTGCCCCTTTTCCCTTTTGTTTGCATTGTACTTGGAGCCATTGACAAAGAAAATAAAGTACCCAGAAACTGAAAGATATAATTGGTGTGATATTCAAGCAAAGTTGGCTTTATTTGCACATGATATTTTGTCTGGTAAAACTAAAAAAAAGGACATCTCAGTGTTGTGGAACATTGAAGACTGTTCTGTTTTTTCATGATGTAAAACTAATGGAGATAAAGCAAGGTTATAGATCTAAACTATGGACACACCCGAACTGGAAAGTTTTAAGAATTTTTTAATGGTTATTTTCTTTTTATTTTTTAGTCTTTCCTTAGTATTAATGAAAAATGATTGTATGGGATGTTTCAGCTGTGTGCGCTAGAAACAGCTTGAGTTAACTTTATGCATCGATATGAGCAGTGAAGTTCAGATTGTTTAATTGGTTGGTGGGGGAGACGTGGTGATCACATGGAAACCTTCAATTTTATTGAATGCGGTCAGTTTATCTGATGAAGTTATCTTGCATAGTAACAAAAGTGCTCATCTTGAAATAAAGTAAGTTGCAGTGTCTGCTTGCTAGCCCTGGCTAGCATGGTTTGTCTTTATTACTGGTTTGTTCTTGGAGCTTTGAAGTTCATTTTACATGCAGAAAAATGTTTTGGAAGAATGAGGTTTGAGACTGCAGGAATTGAACAATTTATGTAATGTTGGATTGATTATATTGTATAAAACAGTATGTGGTGCACGTTTGTAAATGTCAACTTGTTAAAACAGTTTGATTACTTTTATGTAAATTTGTTTGCCTGTGTTACAAGTGATAATTCAATAAAAGTGTTTAAATGGAGACATTTTTTTTTTTTTATAGTATGGCAGCCTGATCATACTTTTGTGTTCCCCTCACATTATTTGTTAAACTGTGATGACAACAGCCTGGCTTTCTTTTACACTTCAGTGTTACAAAATCTGGTCGTCTGAGGCCCCCCCCCTTTCTGGAAGGTTTATGGTACTGCTGAGCTCAGAGCTCATCCAAACAGTTAATCTTTTGCAAAAATATTGGATATCAGGCGCTGCCTTGCAGTGTATACTTGGTACCTTTCCTCCATTCTCTGCTCTGAAGATCAATCCATCCAACATTGCATTTGGTATTCCCTACAAGTCAAAAAGTATACAGTTTTGTCGTGTTATGTTACTTCCTTTTAGTTTTCTGTCTTTATGGATGTGCTTTATTAATACTTGAGTTAAAATAGCAGGTGCTAGGTATGTTGTACCCTGGTGCATGACTCTGGTGTGCACCAGCAAGAGGGGTACATGCTTCCAAAAGCTCTGAATGAATAAATGTAGCCAATCTGGAGATTAGGCCCTGAATGAATAAAAGTAGCCAATCTGGAGATTAGAGAGAAACGTCCAAACATAACTACTGCAGAAAACTCTTCCACATGTCATCTCTGATGTATGAATACATATTTTTTCTTTGTACTCTAAAATGGTCCTGTCATTTGTATAGCTTTTGATCACTTGAAGTGTGCCTCCCTTTTGTGCATGCTTCAGTCAGTGGCTGATAATGTAGACTGTTGTAGAGAAATTTGCAGACGTCATCTCGCATGATCTTTGGAAGCTAAGCCTATGTTGTACAGTTGGCAGGAAAAAAATGGAGTCATTTTAAATCCAGTGAGATTCGTGACAATGCTGATGTAGTTGATCTCTGACACTGTCATTGCTTTTCTTTCCTGGGTTGCCTCTTGTGTGCAACAGCAAATTCTCTCTCATCTATTGGAGTTCTTTGCAAGTAGCATGTATGGGATTGGGAGGGTGGGTAATAAACACACTGGTCTCAAATTAATGTGTAAGTGAAGCTTTTCAGTTGTGTGTTTTCTGACTTTCACTTAATATCAATGTTTATAAATGTATGTTTTAAGTATAGTTTTGGCCATTTACCCCAGTATTTTGACTTTGCTTTTACAGAGTGTGTGAATTCTTTGCGGGTTGCCATGGAGTTACAGAAGCAGAATACTGCCAAGCAAAACAAACGAAAACATCAATAACATTAACAAAAACTTAAGATGCAGTTGCAGTAAAAAAATAAATAAATAAACATGTATTTATTCCTAAGGCATTACTAAGCTGTTGACTTTTTCAGTGATATAGACATTTAAACTTATTTCTACACAAGTTTGTCTTGTTCTGTGTTCATTGTTTGTATTTTGTCATTATTTTTAATGTGTCTTTCCTTTATCAGTTTTAGTTGCATGGTTGCTACCAGAAGTACTATTTAAAATATGGAGGTTTATTTTCCTGTGTAAAGAAGAAATGCTGTTTAAACTTTGGGCCATCATATATTTTGCATCAAATTGCAACCTTTTCCTAATTGCTCTTTGAACCATTTTAACCAGTTTTATCATTGCATTCCTGGAACAGTGCAATAAAGTTAATTCTTTCTCCCTGGAATCCAAGTCTGCATCTTCAGAATGAGATTGTTTGGGGTAGAGCACTGAGAGAAGGATACCTGATGTTTCACATTTGAAAACCATCCTTATGTAAACTTCCTGTTCAGCAGTTTTAGAACTGATAATAGTGAATGTGTAATCATGAAGACAGTATAGCGGTCCATTCTAACATCTGTTCTAGTTGCTGTTTGTAGAAGGCATCCAATTTCTGTCTAGCACTTTAGGGATGTCCCAATAACAGTTTATGAAGATAGGTGCAGTATAGTCTGAGATGGTGTTTATGAAGATACTCCTTATAAAGTATATAAATATTTGAAGATCTTATTGGTGATAAAGTAGACAGAACATTTGACACTGGTCTTCAGTGAAAGTGGTTCCTAGCCTTGCTCAGATTTATTTGAGTTGTTGGTTTCTAGTTAAACTAAAATAAAAATTCTATGAAAGTTTCAGATTCTCCTCAAAGTACAGGTAGCTGCCTCTGGAAATGGTACAAGACTGATATGGGTATGAGATTTCAAAGATGAAGAAAATGACATGCAGCTACGCATTTGAAGTATTTTGGCAGCATTTGCTGTGTGTATTTTGCTGAAGTATAATGAAGCAGTAATGCACACTGGAGTATGTTGGTGTCCCATGAAGCAAAGTCAAATGTTCTGATATACCACAGGAGTGTTACTTGGCACTAAAGCTTTGAGTACCTTGTGGCTGTTAATACACTGATTAATTTGAGGGGGTTTTGTACTTGATAAAGACCTACAAATATACACCAGTATTGTCCTGGGTTCAGCTTAGCTGGGGTAATTTCTATTGCCGGTGTAAAACTAACATAAAGGCCAATAGAATGTACTAAAAGGGACACGTAACAATATTGTTTTATTAGTACCAATTATCAAATGTAAGCTTGCATGACAAAGCTTGGCTCTATTATACTGAATTTCATAACACTACACCATTGACATGGATTGCTTAAAATATGAAAATGTGCATTTGTAGCCCTTAAGTAAAGGGCAATGTGCATAAGAACACAAAGTCTGATTGTTACATTTGTATTCAAGATATAAAGCTATTATGAGTGTGTTTTATGGTAATGATATGGTACTTTAAACAAGTGTTAGTCTTAGGTTTTCTTTAATATGCTTTCAAAACAAATTCTAAGATTTTATCTTTTTATAAATTCCTCCCATTTGTAATTACGTAGCTGATTACCACTGTTAATGAAAGCAACCTTGCTCACTACTAAATAGTAATGTACATATTTTGCTGTTGTATGTTTTGAATGTTTGTTAGAACAAACCCATTTTTGAAGTGTGAACATGTTCACATTCAAGGCAATTGTTTTAAAACTACAGTTAGGTTTATTAAAATGCTCATTTCATTGTATATTTTAAATACAGTGTAATTTAATAAACACTTTATTAGAAAGTGCTGTGCGGTTTTTGTGTTTGCTTTGGAGAATGCCTATAATGGGCTCTTTCAGCAGATAAGTGCACTGAGATGTGTCAGATGGCACTGGCACCATTCACGCAAGCATTTTTAGTAGATATTCTTTGGAGCTGTCATTCAGCAAGGTATTCTTTAGTTGAACTGCCTCTTTGAAAGTGTGTACTTTTCAGCAAAGCCTTCCGATGGTCCTTGTACTCTAAGCTTCATTCTGCAACATAGTCTCTTGTAAAACTGAACTTGTCAGTTGAAGGCACTGCAGTGTTGAATACTCAGTAGCTGAGACTAATAATTGCCTCCTCCTGTTCTGTCCCATCACTATGCAGCTATCAAGAGTGATTGCGCCCAACCGTCCTCATTTCTTTCCCATCAATAGTCAGATATGTCTTGTATATCAAGTTAACATATAATCTGCAGGGCTCTTCAGCACCACAAGTTTAGTTATTGATCCAATGTCTTTCCTTCTGCCTCAACCTGAGGGTTATTGCATACGACCAGATCCAAAGCCAGCACTTCACACACGCTGCTCCAGAGTTTCAGCTCCCTTCCTGTAAAGCTCTACTTTTCTAAGTCTCCTCTGATCTCATTTGCCTCTCTTCAGTGTGGGATGTGGTCTCTCTAGTAGACAAGTGCTTTCTCCTCTTCCCTCAGTTTTGTCTATGCATGTACAGTTTTATTAGAGGGGGGGGGGCTTTCCTTAGGGCACATGATTGCTCTGCCATTTGGCCTAATGTCCTTCATCCTACTGGGGTTTTCTCCTTGCTTCTGCTTGGTGTGGCATGCAGTGTTTCACGCCTTATTTGATAGTATTAGTAGTTTTGTTGCTGCTAGTGGACAGTTAATCTTGTTCTCCTTGTGGTGTGTTGGATTCCTCTAGTGAGCTGATTTTCATTGTTTTGCTGGGAAGTGTTTGTCATGGAAGGATATGGGCTCCTGCAAATGCATAGAATGCAGACCCAAGCTACCTTCCCAAGATTCCCAAGAGAAATATCTACTGCATGGATGTAGCTAGCTTGAAGAATCTTGTGTGCCTCCTTTGGAGTCAGGGCGTTGGTTAACAGATGGGCCAAATTTATTTTGAAGAGTCTCTTTCCTGCCACGTTCAGGCTCTTTTACTGGTTCTTCCTCACCAGCTAAGAAACCACAGGAAAAAGGTAAGAAAGATATCAACTGAAGAGAGGGAAAAGGATAAGGACCGAAAATGTTTTGCTGAGTTTCCTGTCTGCTGAGCCAGTTCAGAAGACCCAAAGGCCGTTTGTGCCCTTGGCTTCTACTGTGGACCTGTATTCAGCACCTCCTGTATACTGATCCCAGGTCCTTGTGACAGCTATGTCAGAACCGCCTTGGTCTCAGCTCTGAGATACTGAGCTCTTTCCTAGTTGTGCCACAAGAGTTCAAGTGGTGTCCGTCTTCATTTGCTGTGGTGACTCCAGATCTGCAGTTGTCACCAAGACCCTTCACTCCTGTGTGTTCAGTCTTCTCCTTTCAAGGTTCAGGATTTGGACAAGCCTCCTAGACTGGCTTGCTAAACCATCTGCACCTGCTTCATCTAGGTCTTGTAGGTCCACACAGAATCTTAGGGAAGTATATTTGGATAAGATGCAGACATTCTTGAAAGTTCAGATTGACCTAGGGATAATTATTTCCCCTTCTACACCAAAGGTGGAGAAAGCTGGCCTTTCTGACCCATTTTTTGTTTCTGCTCTTCCAGACCACTCACTTTGATCTAACTCTAATCTAGGTATATGTCCTTCCATATCACTCTTGCAGTATTTACCTAACTGATCTCCTTCCAAGGATAGCCCAACATCCAGCCAGTGCACCAAAGCCTTTAGTTCTTGTAGATGCCGTACATCACACACGTTTCCTGTGCAAGGTGTAGGGCATAAATCTGATGTATGGATGTGTGCACTCATAACTTAGAAGTTTGCCACCAGTCAAAACGCCATTGTTGAACATTGGTCTGAACACTCTTATACTGTGCTTGTTACTAAGCCATGTTTACAGATAAGTGCTTCGTTGGGGTTTCTTCTCTCTCTTAAATTTTGTGGTTTTCATATTATCCAGGAAGGAAAAATGTCAGTGTTGGACAGATTCCCAATGAAGACTGTCATGGCAAGTGTCTCCTCTTCTTCTTGTGTGCTTCCTAGGACCATATGTAATGCCCTGCCAGGCATTTGTGCCTAAGACCCTTTGTAGTTGTCTCTCCTTGTTCATGTACTTTGAGAGCCAATATCTTGTCGTTGGCTCAAGGTGCTGTGGCAGAATTCTCCTGTCCCGAAGGCCAACTGTCTGCCAAGAAGGCTGAAGAAGTTAGGTTTAATCTGGCTGCTATTCTGCCATCCCTGGACGTTTCTTTTGAGGCTGATGAAAGCCTGGAGGACTGTCCAGTAATTGCTTCAGATTCCTGTGCTGTAACTCTGTCAGAGGCCCACATGGGTCCAGCTTTTCATATGTCCTCTGGGGCTTTTCAGACATCTGTGCCTGACGTTGAGGGGGAACATCAGCTGATTATATCCGAAGGACTAACTGGAATTTCTTGAATCTTGGGGAAAAGATTCTTACAATAATAGTCTTACTAGGGGTGTGACCCTTTGAAGCTGTTTCATGCGGACATCCTGCAGAAGAAACAAAGCATATTTCACCTGTTAAGAATCCCCAACATGGATGGTAGGATTTCACTCAGGGTTTATTTAATGCTTTGATGGTCTTGAAGCCTCCTCAAGGGGTTTCTGTGCTTGCTCTTACCTGGTCTTCCACTCCACTCAAGGTTTAGGGAATTGAATTCCTCAGATGAGGACCCAGATTTGGGGGAAGAATCTTTGGCTTATTCTTCCTAAATCCCTTCCCCCTTGGACTATGGTTCAGAGGAGGACTCCATAAGTCCAGATCCCCCCCCCCCCCCCACCCTCGGGAGGAACTATACTTTGTGGATACCATTGTCCATATGATGGATTATTTTAAATGGGATTGGTCTCAAGCCTCCGATTCAGAAGATATGAGCTCCTACAGACGAAGACTCCTAACTATACCTCTCAACTGTACAGATTTTTGCAGAATGTCCAGATTTTTTGCCTCATATTTGTAGTCAGTTTTTCATAAAATTGTGGATGTCTGGCAAATTGGTGGCAAATCATTAAAGACTAAAATTAGAAAATAGACATTTGAATTTTAGACTTCATACCCGTCAGAAAATTCATGCTAACACAAAACCTGTTCTATGAACTTTCTAAGTTTGCAAGAGCAATTTTTAAAAATGTCCATATTTTAGGCCTTTATCCCACTTATTTATAGCTTTGTCCAGATTTCTTGCTCTGAGGTTGAAAGGTATGCTGGCTACCCTCCTGGATGGATTCTCATCAGTGTCTGTAGCCCCGGACAATCAGTTCCTGCACCTAAAAAGCCAGATACTTTCTATAAAGTGCCTGAGGGGTACAGTTTCTTTATAAATTCCCTTCTATAGTCAGTCTCTTCTGATAAGCTATCCAAGTTATTGCCCTCTACCAAGCTGTTTCCTTCTGACAGAGCTGTGGAAAGGCTGAGCAAAAAAGTTTTTACTGCTTCCACTTTTCTTTAGGGCCATCAACTACCAGACTCGTATTACCAGGTATGTTTTGCACCTCCTTTATCAGGATTCTAAGGTGGTTTCTGACCTTCCTGAGTGAAGAGAAGGCTTCAGGCCTTTTTCTCCTGGGCTGTACTTAAGTTGCCCACCGTTTTAATCAAATGCAGTTGATGCCTATTCAGGGCTGCTGCCTTTGGTTCATTTATGAGATTATTCTTGACTTCGTCAGGTTTTGTCTGACATTGAGGTCAAACTTTTGGATAATAAAAATCAGTTTGGTTCTGCTGCAGCTGAACTTTTAAAGTCTCTTCAGGACATGGGTAAAGCTTTGCAGGAGCTGAAGCATATATTTGTTTCTCCTATTCCAAAATTTCAGGGGAATTATCCTTCGATTTGCTTCTGTTTGTAGATAATCTTGACTTCCTGCTTAAGCCCAAGAAGGGTCCTAGGTATGTGCCTCCTGCCCTACCTCCCAGAAACCCGCTTTCCAGGATAAGTCTGGTTCTTTGACAGTTTGCTTCCTCTTGCCCCTCTGACAGGTTATTGACTACAGATCACTTCAAACACCTGGGTTCTGTCCATTATCCATCAAGACAATTTTATGGTTTAGAAATCCCTTCCTCCCTCTTCAGGCATCCCTAAACCTCCTCGAACCATGCTGTTATTTCTCAGAAGTTCTTCACACTCTTAGTTCAGAGGGCACTACTCAAGGTGTGCCTTCTGCCCAGGTAGGGAAGGGATTTTACTCCAGAATGTTTCTGGTCCCACGAAAAGAGGGTACATGGAGACCAATTCTATATCTTTTCTGGATGAACACCTTTCTCAACATTTCTTCCTTTTCAATGTCATCTCCACAGACATTATTTCCTCCTCTTACCCCAGGTCTTTCTGATGTATCTGGATCTGAAGAAATGCATGCTTTCACATCCTCATCCCTCCTCCTTTCAAGAAATTTTCTGTTTCTTCCTTGCATTTTCAGTTCTCTGCTTTGCCCTTTGGTTCCTTTACTGCCTCAAAAGTATTCACCAAATGCCTTGCTCTGTCATTGCTTTTTTCAGGTTCTGAGGAATTCAGATCTTTCTCTATCTAAACTATATGCGTATTCATGTTCCTTGCTCCAACACTCTCCTCCTGGATTTCAAGTTTACTGTTTGTTAAATTCTAGGGTTCACTCCAACAAGTTTGCTGCACTATACAAGTAACCCCTCCCTGAACACCAAAAGAGAGGTATTGTGAAGGGCCAGTACATACATTTGCCCAGAATGGTCTCAGAGGACGATCAATTTAATTTTAAAAGTAATATACTGGCTGATATGTTTGCTGCACAAGGTTATCCAGCAAACTTGATTACAATGTTCAGGTCAGCGTAGCACACAAAAGGAAAGCAGGTACAATATTACCACTATTTAAGACTTGTTTGCTGGTAACTTAAAAGTGGAGATGGATCACACTTTGTCCTTCATTGTTGAATACTCTACAGAATTCCGGAGTATAAGGGAGGTGTTTTGTAATAAAAAAAAACTAGTTTGTGTTTTTTTGCTTCGATGATTTAGTTGAGAAGTTGGGTAAGAATCCGCAAGTGGTTTATTGGTAGGGTAAATCCATAAATAGTATTTTAGAGTTTGACAATAATCCATGTTTATATACAAGTAACAAAAAGCGCGGCACAGTAAAATATGGGTTTTGCAGTCAATCATCCATCAGCCCCCTTTTTCCCATTTTTTTTCTACATGGGGTCAGGGTATTGTGTTAACTGTCGCCAACTTTCTCAATTCAGTGCCACAACCCTGCCTGACTGTTGCAGATCTTCTTTAACACAATCCATCCAACTCTCTGCTGAACATCCATGCTTCCTCTTACCTTCTTCCGATCTTTCCCCAAATCTTCCTCATTAGATTGTCTTCTGCTTTTCTACACATGTGCCCAAACCACTGTAATCTGTTCTTTTTGATCTTTTCTCCAATTGGAGCTACTTTGGCTTTTGCTCTTATGTCCTCATTTCTTAGTTTGTCTGTGTGTATTCTACCACCCTTCTCAGGCACTTCTTTTCCATTACCTCTAGCTTCTTCAACTGTTCTGCTTTTACTGTTCAGGTTTCTGTACCATACAGTAGTACTGGTCGCACCATTGTCTTGTACACCTTACTTTTCAGCTTCTTTGGCATTCTTCGGTCGTAGACTATACCTGATGCTCTGTGCCATTTAGCTGCAGCCCCTCTGATTCTAGCTTTGACCTCTTCATTCAGACCACCCTTCTCCTCAACTACCCCTCCCAGATACTTGAAGCGGTTTGCCTGTTCCACTATGTTCCCTTCTGTGTCTCTTCTCAGCTTCCGCTGATTTTGACAATTTGCCATTACCACCATCTTATCTGTGCTTAGTTTCATCCCACGTGCCTTCAGATTTGCATTCCATTCTCCTATCCTTTACTCTCAGAGAGAGACTGGGTGCATTGTGTATTTTGTCTTGGATGTAGCAAGAACATCCACTCATCTGCATTTGCCTTGCTCTGTAAGTAAGACTTAAGGCAAGTATCTCTTAGATATAGACAGGAATACAGTGTAGACTAATTTAGATGTTTTCCGTATTTATTTGGAACTGTCATGTAATGTTTTTAAATATTTCCTATGATTCTGAACTCTGAAGTAACTGTGCTAATTGAGTAATGCCTTCTCCTTTTATTAATTTTTAAATATCTTTGTGGCTGATATTTGAGAGACATATTTAAGCTCTTAGAGTACTTGTATATGTATTTGGTGACGCCGTACAGGCCACTCCTAAATAGCTTTGCTCTTGGTCATACTTACCATTTGCATAATAGTAACATTACACAGGAGGATTGGTCATCCTTTAAGGGCCTTCTAGTAACTGATAAGGAGTTGGTGGCAGTGATAACTACCTTATAGCCTGGGCAGAAGGGGGCATAGCTAGTAAACCTGTGCCAGCCCTTCCCCAGGTGTGTGTATATATAAATCAGGTGTGTCAGCTACTTGGGCAGGGACATGAAGCACTGGTTGGAAAGAGAGGGTGCTTGACCCCTCAGCTCAGATCTTAACCCTATAGCTATGTGAGTGGGGAGTCTTATTGGGGATCTGGAGAAAGAGGGAGAAATCATCCCCCAGACACTGATTTCTGTGTACTCTTAAGGGAAACTGTACTTTACTGTGTGTGTACTTGTCATCCTTCCATTGTGTACATTCCTCACTGTTGCCGGTGGTGAGATTGAGGATCCTTGATTACTGGGCCAGTGCAGGGGCATCATACTGACAATCACTTACTTCTGAAACAAATACTTCATGTGAGGGATGTAGTAACACTATGAAATTGGAGGCAAGACTCTCACATAAGAACAAATAAAATGCCAAACACATTAGTACACACACTACCCACACTACATAAGAACACGACACAGAAACCCACATATGGGGAGGTACTCACTAGTTACTAAAAGATCACAGGCCTCCCAAACAGAAACCACTTACACACAATGCAAAAAGCAACCACAGCGCACACACACACGTGTCTCAACAATAAGTCCATAAGGCATAACATCAGAAAACCTAATGTATTGCTCATAGGTGACTATTATGAGACGCACAGATGTGTTCCCCCTCACCAGGCTGGATAAGGGAGCAGGTTACAGTTAGCTGCCTGTCACGTGCTGTCAAGTTATCCAAGCACTCAAGTCACTCAACCACAAATACTGGTAATGAGACTGTCATAGTCCATATGGGGGTGAATAACTTGAGATGTACCTCATTGGACTACATAAAGACATGACTGAGCTCTCAGATTGTGTGGTACAGGCAGGTATCAGCCTAGCCTTAGCAGCATTCTACTCTCTCCAAAAATGATGCCACAATACAAACAAAAATGATTGACTTTAACAATAGACTTAGCTTCTGATGTCACCCAAGGGGGTCTACTATCTATCAGCCTGGGAAGACATGGTTGACAGGCCATGCTGCTTTGCCAGTGATGGTCTGCACTTGTCTCCGCTAGGCTTTCAGATACTGGCAATGGCATTAGCCACCCCAATTGTGCCTTTTTTAGGCAGTGTCAAAATAACCAACCTCCCAACATAACAAAATTCTCCCTAGAGAAATTCAAGGTACTGCTGCTTAAAGCCATCAGTCTAATCAAGAAACTGCACTCCCTAGAAGCACTCCTTACTTTGGAAGATGCTGACATCTGTGCAGTCAGAGACATGGTTTGAAGAAACTGAAAGCCACCCCTGCTGTGCAAGGCTACAATACCTTCCATATGTTTTGACCACAAGAACCAAAGGAGGAGGTGTAACCATCATTAAGGATAGGTACACCTCTAGACTGGTCAGACAGTATGACTTTCTTGATCTACTCCATGTCCAATTAACTAACCACAACCCCCTACCACATCATAGCTGGCTATAGGTCCCCCCCACCATGAAATGGGAAAAGCATACCTGGACTTACTGGAGTCACTTGCCACACAGTCCAACACCTTACTCATGGTGATTTTAATTATCACACTATTGACTGGGAAACATACATGACCACAAACATGCTGGTGCAGAGGTTCTTGGACTTTGTCAATGCAAATGCTCGAACAGGTAGTCAGCATACCCACAAGAGGCTCAAGAGTCCTGGATATCGTACTCACTAACATGGGCAAACATTGCACACGCACACCCCTGTGTGATGTCCTCTCTGGTAAGATCAGACCGTAAATCAGTCTCGTTCGATGTAATTATAAAAGACCAGATAATTTTTCAAAGGCAAATTACTTCCTACTAAGTGATGGTATAAGACGTTTTAAAGCCCTCTCTAACTCAGATGACATGAACTCTCCTATGCAGAGGTGTACATCAATGCCCTGTGCAACCACTTAAGTAGTTATATAGAATTTGCTGTACTTGATCAGATTAAAACCAGGTCTTGCCCCAAAAAACAGGCCACCCTAGTATAAACAGGCTATACAACAAGAGAAAAAAACTAGTGTCCAAGAACAAGAGGGAAATGGCTCAGCAGGGGAAGAAATCCCTCTCCAGCTTAAATAAACAAATTAGAGATCTTGTCAAGTCCTCCAAAGCTAATTACAATGTAAAAACAGCCTCCCTAGCTAAGGATAATTACAAGGCATTCTTTGTCCAGAATCTAAAAGGGAATACCCAGCTATGCTTTAAACTGGTTGTGGATGGCACCACCCATAATCAACCGGATGTAATAGCCAACCTGCTAGCTGACAGATTGGAGCAAACTTCATTCCCTTGTCCCATCCAGTCATCCCACAAAGTATACCTGGCACCATTCTTCAGCCTTTTATCTCAAGACTGCATGTCATCTCCGTGCTCTCCAAGGCCAAAAACATGACATCAGTGGAACCATACAGCATCCTTGTTTGCCTTTAAGCAACCTAAAACATTACCTAGCAGACCCACTTGGATCCCTTTTTAACCACAGCTTGAGAATTAGCTATTTTCTTGCAGAATGGAGGACAGCAGCAGTAATCCCTGTGCATAAAGGGGGACCATCAACTGACCATTATAGGCTCATAAGCTTGACTAACCATCTGCAAGGCCAACAATTGCAAGCTGGAAGCCATTAACTCCACAAATGATGTAGACATCCTACAGAGACCAACGACTCGTGTCGAAACCATGGCCTTCAGCTTGATGCCAAAAAATGCAGTGTCATCCCCTTTGGGAAAAACTCCGTTCTCACTAATTACCACATTGGTAGCCCACTGAAGACGTTGAGATCTGGGGACACAGGTTGACAGCAACCTCTCCGACCGCCACACTGCCCCTGCGGTCAAAGTCCTATGTGGCACATCTCATTGCCAAGGGTTTTGCATCCAGGAAGAAAAGAGGTCATCATCTGTCTCTACTCTTCCCTCATTAGACCAATCATCCAGTATAACACCCCATTTGGCATGTACCTCACTAAACACCTGCAACAGCTGGAAAGGCCACAAAAGTACCCCATGAAGAGGATCCTAGGCCTTAAACACATGCCCTACATGGACAGACTCAAGAAACCCTAACTATTCTCTGTCTCAGATAGTCTTTTAAAAGGCGATCTCTGCTCGACTTACAAAGCCATGTCTGACCCAGCCCTGTTAGAAATGTTACACCTAAAGAAATTCCAATCCCTCTGCACCACACGCTCCAGGGACCTCAACCTCATTACCACAATCAAAGGAACATGCTGGAGGGACAGGTTCATAACCCAGAAACTGCCCATGCTCTGGAATAGACTTCCCATACAGGTCGAGCAGAGCACCTCACTAGCCCTTTTCAAGAGAAATCTTGATGAGTGGATGGGAAATGGTAAGTTCACCCCAAGGTCACTTCAGTGGCTATACTTGATAGAGGCACCAGGAACTAAGTGGCATGATGCCAGGGCACTTCTTTGGACTAGGCTTGTAAAGGCTCCAGGGCCGTTAGCCAAGTACACACCTATGAACCTATTATGGACCTTAATGGAGAGATGAAAAGTCAGCAAGTAAAGGAGAGTAGTAGTGCTGAGATTGAATTCATCAAGTATTGGTGAGTACCTTCACTAGGTGAACCCTGTTTTTCACAATCTCACCAAGGCAACACTGATATATAGACTGTATTTATATAGCATATATCATGGACAGAAACGAGTCAAAAACAAAAAAGATAGCTGGGTGCACAATACCCAGGTTAACAAAAGTGCCCAACCCTGGTTAGGTGCACTGGTGCCAGGAATGGAAAAAATGATAGTGTAGAATCCACAAAATACAGAAACATTCCTACAATGGGGTCAGTCCAGGCCCAGGGGGGAGGATGGTCCCCTTGTTGCAGAAGGAAGTAGCAGTCCACAAAAATTGTTAGGTCAAAGTGCCATAAAGACTATGGAGTGGACTACTGAGGATAAAGAAATTATGTATTGTTACTATTATGTAAAAAGCACATAATTTCCAGACACAAGGTATACAAAATGATTAAGTGAAATTAGGGGAAAGAAAAATGCTTCCACAAGAAAAACTATCAGACACTTCAAATAAAAATTTGCATTCATTAATGCAATAGATTTTTTAAAAACAGTATATAGATCAAGATACTGATCTGTTTGGAAAAAAGTATCTGAGGAAGTGCAAAAATATAAACAAAACTTAGAGATATTTGAAAAATATAAAAAAGAAATATGGACATGGAAACGAGAGATTTGATATGGTGTAATATTTATGCAAAGGAGAAAGCCAAGTTAACTAATATAGAGGGGGCAGCCCCAAAGATATTCAAGAGAATACAGGCAAAGGCATCCAGATATGGAAAAGTTTACAATAAAAAAAATCATCAGAGATGGAATGTGGAAAAGATTAGTAAAGCAGAAGTTAAAGTAATAGAAGTTGAAGTTATGGAGTGCCTGTGAAGTGAAGGATTTAATGTAGAAGGGCCAACACAGACTACATCAGAGCATAGCATGATGGGAGTGAGTCCCCTGAATAGGGAGAAGCAAGAAGGTCAGGAGACAACTGAAAAAGAAATATGGACATGGGAAAGAAAATAGATTTAATACTGTGTAATATTTATGCAAAGGAAAAGGCAAAATTAACCAATACAAGAAGAGCAGCACTAAAGATATTTGAAGAGAAATGCAGGCAAAGGAATTTGGATATGGAAAACTTTACAATACAAAAAAATAAAAAGACTAAAAGAAAAAGTAGAAAAGGAGATTATTAATGGAGACGTCAAAGAAATAGAAATTGAGGTTATGGAGCACCTACAAAAAGGATTCCGTGTAGAAAATTCAGTACAGAAATCACAACAGGATAAAGGAATGGATATCCATATTAAGGGGAAACCAGTAGAACAGGAAGCAACTGGTCAAGTGCCATATAAAGATATTTTGGAGCCTTCCACTGGAAACCAGTATAAACATTCACTTAAAGCTACACAGCAAGGAAAGGAACTGGAAACTGATGCAGTCAATGTTGAGTGATAGGCCAGTAAGTTCCCATATAACAGAGCAACAGATGACACAGGATGAAATTGAAGAGAAGATGCCACAGGAAGATACTATAGAACTTTCTATAGAATGCCAGCAGGAAATGGTAAACAGGGGAAGTGCCCTCAGTTTTGAAGAAAATGAGCTAAGAAGAGTTGCTTGATTTAATGGACATGGTTAGATGCGTTAAGATCAATGAGAGAAATAGACTGCAGAAGGTCAATAAAACCCCAAAAGTAGAGTCTGATGAAATAATTGAATGCAGTAATTAGGATTGTCCATAGAGATCCATGTGATATAACAGAAGTAAACAGGATATAGTGCAGCTAAATTAATAACTGATGAAGTTCTACCACAAGAACATAGGGTAGTGAGGGAAAGGAAGGGGAGAAATCGAACACTATCATGAAAGTATCGATTTGAGAAAAGTATAAAGCAATTAAGACAAGTGTCACTGTTAGACTATAGAAGAGGGAATAGATCAACGAAAGATGTGATTAAAGCAATGCACAGTATTCAACCAGACCAGAATCTATCATGCACTATCACAAATAAACTAAAAATGTCAGCACAGGTGGAAAACTTAGAAGATATACAGATAAATATAAGGGGGAAAGTACAAAATAAGCAATTTATTGATGACCCAAAAAGGTTTATAGAGAATTGGGAAATAAGGTAAAAGGAATTGAAAGACCGCCAAAAAAAAAAGGAAGTATATGTTTTGGAGAAGTATTTATGAAGATCCTGTGGAACATAAAGATGCTAAATGGATAGAAGTTTAAAGATACAGGATATGAAATGGGATGAGGTAATATCCAAAGAGATTGAAACCAAGTTAAGAAAAGCCTCTAACTGGAAAATCCCAGGCCCAGATGCAGTACCTAACTTTTAGTTAAAAGTATTAACATCTTTGCATGAGGATTTAGCCTTGAGTAAGAACTATTTATATGCACACCCCGAACAGACACCAACCTGGCTAACAAGAAAATCAGTGCTCCTACTCGAGTGAACCTGCAAGCTACCCTAAAAATTATAGACCAATAACTTGCTTTCAGACATATAAATTATACACAGGAATTGACGCTGAGAGTTTATGGTCATTTAGAAGAAAACTCTATTATGGCAGTAGAACAAAAGGGCAATAAAAAGTCCTATGGAACAAAGGATAGTCTGTCAAGTAAAGTTATAGTGGAGAACTGTAAAAAGGGGAAGAGTCTAGGTATGGAATGAATTGACTACAAAAAAAGTATTGGATAGTATCCCACATTCATGGATGTGTGTTTAAAAATGTACAAGATACACCCTACACTGACTACATTACAGTAACTATGAAACAGTGGCAGACTTTGCAATTAAGCCATGATAAAGGACAGATTATCCCAGGGATAAAAATTCAAAGGGGATATTCCAGGGTGACTCTGTCACCGCTGCTATTCTGCCTTGCCATTAACCTGTTTACTTAACAGCTTAGGCCATGGTTACAATTTGGCTCCTTAAACAGTCTAAAGACTTCTCATCTTGTATTTGTCTATTTAAAACTGTATAACTCATCAGATGAATAACTGAAAGCACAGCTGCAGGTTGTCAAAACTTTTTCAGATGATGATAGAATGTCATTTGCTCTTGATAAATGTGCAAAAGTAACATTTAAAGCAGGAAAACAGTTTGGGACAAGAATGTGATATAAAAGAACTTGACCAAGAGGGAGTTTATAAATACTTGGGAATTGATGAAGGATCAGCAATAAAACATGAACAAATGTGAATAAAACTCGGTAAAGTATACTTTAGAAGACTTAAATTAATCCTGAAGACAGCATTGATATCTAGGAACAAGATCCAAGCTATAAACCAATTTGCTCTTCCTGTCCTAACTTAGTTATGGAGTGATTGGCCCCAAAAAGTGTTTGCTAGATTAGATATTAAAACAAGAAGGATGTTCCATGCTCGCCAAATGATCTATACAAATCAGTGTATGCCATGATTATATATTCCCTGCTCTGGAGGGATGGGCCTCCTTGAAATTGTTTACATGTACAGATTTGCAATCATGGGACTGCGCACACATCTACTGACCTCACAAGATGTAAATGTGAAAGTTTTGAAATGTGAGAATAAATCTAAGATGACGTCTCTGCTTAATTTAGCAGAAGTGTAGCGACATCAAGTAGGAATGGAACTCAAACCATAAGTGGATAAAAAAATCAGGCAGCAACTGAATGTGCCAAAAAAACAAAAGAATATAAGGTGAAGGACCGGATGAGAAGGCAAGAAATGTGGAAAAAGCATAAATATGGTTGCAAATTCAGAAAACTTCTGGAAGAACCTCGTGTTTATCAGGAATGAACACAGGAATGGATAAGGACAGGCAAATTCAAACCAAGAGATGAAAGGTTAATATTGGTAGCTCAAGATAGTGGGCTACGTACACGCTGGTTCCATTGAACATGTGGGAGAAACAGACAAATGTAGGTTTTGTAAAACCAAATTGGAAATGGTTGCACACCTAGTTGCTGTTTGCGACATACTAATGGCAGAAGGACTGCATACTGAAAGGCATAATGTGGCGACACTTGCACTGGGGATTGTGCAAACATTATGGTACTGAAGTGGCTGAAAAACTCTGGAAACATGAGCCACAAACCATCATAGAAAATGGTTTATATCACATGGGATCACCCATTACCAACAGTTCAAAAGATAAACGTTAGAAAATCGAATATAGTGGTCCAAGAAAAGAAGAGAAAAGTAGCATTCATCATTGAAATCACCACACCCAGTGACTACAGTGTCTTGCGTACAGAGAGAGAGAGAAAATCATAAGATATCAGGATATGCAGGCAGAAATGAAAGCAATGTGGAAGATGGATACCCAGACAGTTCCAATAGTAGTAGGAGCAATGGGTCTTATAAAAAAGAATCTACAATCGTATTTAGATATCTTACCAATCCATGTAACCCCATACGAATTGCAGGAGCCGTCATTACTGGGCACTGCGGGTGCTGCAAAGAGCACTTTTGGCTGACATCAAGGATTGAAACAATACTAATTTCATAAACTTTAATCATATTTTGACTTGGGAATGAGGTCCATTCCTCTCATGGTACTAGAAACCCAAAAGATTTGGAGAAATTAAAAAGGCAAAGATCTTGATAACAAGGACATAGATAATCTCCAAACTCTGAACCCAACCCATTTCGGATTTGTTAAAATTAGGTCATGCCTGTTAAGGTTGATTTCTTCAAGCAACCAAAATGGTAATGTTCAGTAATGGGGGCCCCATATCTCACCTTTAAACTCTGCAGATTTTTCTTCAACATCCCTTTCCACACAAAATGGAAGCTTCCACTACCAAACTGCTGACAAAAATAAATCTAAATATCAATGAAAAACATTTAAATAGCAAATGTTCTTTTTGCTTGCATTAAATGCTAATGAAACTATGTCTTCGGAAAGGCTTAGTGCTGAAAGCTGCATTCTGAAGGAACTGTGATTGATTTACTTATTGTAAAGCAGAACGTTTTCACCAATGGTCCTTCCATGTCAAGCTTTCACAGCAAATGGGAGAACAGGGGAATCAATTGTGAAGCATTTGGTCTGAAGTGGTGTTTACATTGACAAATGCTGAAAGTGAGGATCTAGAGAAGGTCAGAGCCATACCCTTCAACTGTCCAGATTTTCATAGAATGCCAGATTTTTCTCTCATATGTTTGGTCTGTTTATAAAATTTGTGGTTTTCTGAACAAATCACTGAGGACAGGAGTCGATACTTAATGACAGGCATCTGAGTTTCAAACTTCATATTCTTCAGAAAATGTATGCTAACACAAATCTTATTCTAGCTACTTTTAAGTTTATAAGAACAGTAATTAAAATCCATCCCTATTTTTGAGCTTTTTATTTTCGGCTTTGCCCAGATTTCTTGAGGTAAGAGGTTCAGAGGTATGGTTACAGCTGTCGTTAATGGCATCTGTTCAAGATATCAAGATCACAGCTGTGGATTGCAAACTGTCACAATCTGCTAATAGAACTCGCCCAACAGAACCCAGTAGTTTCATGAACTAACAATGAAAGACTTAGGGGGATTAAACTTTCTTTCTGTGCCTTCTTTAAAAAAAAAAAAAAAAAAAAAAAAGATTGTCCCCTCACTCAGATTCAAGGAGCATCTCCCACCTCCCTGTCATACTCTTAGCAAAAATAAATATCTGTAGAATGTCAATATGCTGGTACTGAATTATTGAGTCTCACACTATGTGCACCTCGTGCCTACTGACAGCAGTCTGTTTCTGGATGTCTCATCTGTTTGGGCATCTAACTGTAAAAACCTGTCTGGCTTCAAAACCGGCTACAGTGTCACATCATTCAGGAGAATCTAAAGTTGATGGAAAAATCATCTCCATTAAACTGTTTACTAGTAATCCAACAAGCAGTAAACAGCTTGCTACAGTTAAATCACCATGCATAACGCTGTAGATCTGACTGCAGAGCACTCGCACACCATTGCCACCTGCAACCTCTGACAGCTTGCATTTGGGGTCGTCACCAGTCACCACTTCTCTCTGCTGTAGTTATAGATCTGTCTGGTAAATCAGTGAAGATAACTTTCAGTAAGGGGCGACATTAAGGTCAAAACACTTTTGTTCCATTGACTTTTTAAATGATTAAATTATATTTAAATTTTCAGCCCTTGCTTTAATCTTGATTCATGCAAAGAAATTAAGAACTATGGCCAAGAAGTGATTGGAAGAAAGCTACAAAGTGTTTAATTTTCCTTTTTTTTTTTTTTAATGGCATAACGGAATTCTAAAGTAATTGAATTCATGAAATAAGTTGTGCAGGCTAACTTGATCGGAACCGTAGCAGTGTTGCTGGTATTTTCCACTGGGAATAGAAACAATCATGGGAAACTAAAGCAGGGTCATATTTAAATAACTGAGGGCAGGGATGGGGGGTGTATGATGACATCAAACTGTCAGTGGTACAACCTGCCAAAACTGAAAACAGGACATGCCAGAAGCAGAAATACAGAATTCAGTCAAAAATGAAACAGAAAAGTGCAAGCAAAGTATTGTGGGACAAATGTGTACAATATAAAATATGCATCTGTGCAAAACAAGTGTGTTCTGAAAGCTGTATCTTTGACATTCTCCCTAGATAGCAGTTTGCTGTTACATTTGTGTTTCTGTAATGTCTAACAGCAAGGGCTTTAAAAAGTGTGCTAAATGTGGACACAAAATCCTCCCTCGGGATATACATTCATTGTACGTTTATTGTTTCAGTGCTGCCCTTCTTAAACAGACTGAAACCTGTACCTCTTTTGGCACAAAGGCTCTCCAGACATGCAGGGAAAAGCAAATTGTCAGAGGCCACCTTCCTCCTCAGACAGGGTCTTCACTCTCAACTGCCTCCTCTTCATCCACTGCTGCTGCCGCTGCCTCCCCAGCCAAAAAACAGGAGAGAGCCAAAACCAAAGGCTAACACAAGCAAAAAGAAATGAGAAGGAAAAAGAAGAGAGAGAGAAAGAAGTCCAGGAAGCAGTTTCTAGATCACACTGCTTCAGTTTCTGGATCCTAGAACTCCTAGGCGGTCAGATCCATTGGTTCCTCAGACCTGGTCTTCCTCTCCTCATCTCAAACCAGTGAGTTGAAGACTACCTTCTTCAATATTACAGGATAAAAGAATATTAGGAACCACCCGTGGTGGCTCCTTGTGTTTGGTCATCCAGAAGAGAAAGAACAATTGGATGTGCTCCATAGATCTCCAGAATACATATTATCATATAAATATAGAGAAGTGTTCCAGGAGATTTCTCCCTTTTTGTCTGTGAGCCAATAATTACCAGTTCAGAGCACTGCCCTTCTGTCTCACCACAGCCCCCAGGGTGTTTCCAAGATTATTTATTTCCAGTTTGATTACTGGAGAAGTCCACTGGGCCCAGAGAGCCCATTTTCAGTGGAGGCCCGGGGAAAACAGCTCCATTAAACAGATTACAGTAAAGAGAGCAGTCCAATAAAAATAAAAGTACAAATACATATCAAATAATACAAAGTGTGAGCAATATTGCCCATAATGGAAAAATATCAGGAAGATACATTTTAACAAATTCACACAGTTAAAGTCAAAATGAATGGAAAGATAATGGCAGTGATTGCAACATGTCTGCATCTACTAGAGATCCAGGTTTTCCCATATCTCAGTAATTGGCTCCTCACTGTTTTCTCCTAGGAATCATGATAGTTGACCAAGAGTCACCTAGACCCGACATACATAGAATTTATTGAATGCCACCTGGATTCAGCTTTACAAATTGCCAAACTCCAAAGTGCTCTCCCTGCATCTGTAGCTAGACAGGTACTTTATCAATGTTAATTCTACAACATTTAGGTCTAAAGGTCTCCACAATTGTACTGATTCTATTAGCTAGGCTTTACATGAGAGTACTCCAATGGAGACACACTGCAATGGTCTCAAAACATTCACCCATTACATAACCAAATTTGCCTTAGTCAAATATGCAGAGATCATATCAGCTGGTGCATAAAATCTCCATCAGTTGCAGATGTTTGTCCCTTTCTCACAGATCCACCATTGACTGTTGTAACCATGGGCACTGACCTAGGATAGGAGAACCATTTCAGAGAGAAAATGATCCAAGGTTCTTGGTCACATCTAGAGACCAATCTTCACATCAATGTCTTGGAGATGTGAGCAATCCTTCTAACATTGCAGACGTTTCAGGATTTTCTCACAATTGTATGATTTTCATACAGACTGACAACATGGCAGTAGTCTGGTGCATAAACAAATGGGGAAAAAACTGTTCATACTCTCTTTGCCAGGAAGCTATGAGACTATGGCAATGGATACTGTCTTTGCACCTATTTCTAATAGCAGCACATCCTGGGGGCATCCAGTGTTTTAGACGACAAATTGAGCAGAACTGTTTTAATGCCTCATGAGTGCTCCCTCAATCCAACAGTGGCAGCTTTAATTTTCCACTTCTGGGGCCAACCTTGCTGTGATGTTTTTGCTTACTACCTGAACAACAGGTGGAGCAATTACTTTACTGTGATATCTCCATAGTGATGGTAACCGAGAGATGCCCACAATTATCCCCCAGGGTCCCATTTATGCATTACCTCCATTTCTTCTAATGAACAAATTCATCCATAAAGCAAGAAAGTGCAAGACTTGAGTGATCCTCATTGACTCTTTTTGGCCCCCCACAAGCATGATTCCCTTTCCTGTGGCCTCTAGTAGTACATCTCCCATGAATATTGGATCAATATCTAAATCTCTTGACTCACCCAGGCAGATTGCCTCCCCGGACCAGAAATCCATTCGACTTTGGCCAGAGATGCCATGTATGTTTCCAGCATCAGTTCAGATTATTTCAGTCTCCAAAAACAATCCACAATAGTTTGTCATAAATTGAAAAGATGTTCCATCTGGACTTGGAGTTCCTGTCTGAGCTTGTCTATAAGTGCTTCCAGTTTTTCCACTATCAAGGTGCCAATGGCTGCAATTTTAAATTTCCACATAGATCAAAGTGAAACCTGCATAGTATCACTAAAAGTCTCTAAAGTCTTTTTGAGGGGAACATTCCTCCTATGACTGCCAATCAGAGACCCAGTCCCTCCACGGGGTATTAATATTTTGCTCCAAGTTTTAACTCACTCTCTGTTTGAGTCAGTAGCATCAGAAAATTTAAAGTTCCTCGTGGAAGACAATTTTTCTTGCAGCTGTTACATCAGCCAGATGAATTTCAGAGTTACAAACCCTTACTTGCAAACTTCCTTACCTGATTTTCCACAAAGACCATGTTTTCTTAAGGACTAATGCATCTTTTCTTCCTAAGGTGCCATCTGAAGCAAAATTAAACCAATTAACCTACCAGTGTTGTTTTTTTCCTACATTCTCAAACAAGGTAAATATATTCTGCATGTGTTGGATGTTCACCAACTCAGGTTTTACCTTCATTGAATGAAAAACTTCAGGTAATCTAATAAATTGTTCATTGCCTTTTCTAGACTTAAATTGGGCAAATGAGTTTCTAAGGTTACTCTTCAATATAGTTATCAAATTGTATTTCCTTTCTATACACTAGAAAGGGCCTATCCCTGCAATCGAATCCCAAAGCTTATTCCACAAGAGCAATTGCAACTTCAGCAGCTTTTATGATTTTATGAATAGACTTCCCATTAATATTTGTGCCGCTGCAACTTGGTCAACAGTTCACACCTTTGTCTCATTATAAATTGGTTGTGCAATCTAGATCATGTTCTTCCTTTGGTTTGATACCACTCAGGTAAAAAACAGCTTAGTAATCTGTCCCATGTGTTGAATCAGGCAAAAACAGACATCAGAATGAAATATATGTACTTATAACAGTAGATCAGCGTTATCTGATTTTCATCCAATTCAGCCTCCCTCACTTCTGCCTGTTGGTTTCTGGTGACCAAATGGATCTCACTTGCACCTGGTCTGTGAACAGTCCTATGACCGATCCGCACCTTGATATTTCCTGTCAAGTTAGTAATTAGCTTTGAGTGGGCTACTATTTCTATAAATTTTCAATTCAGTGTGACAACCTTGATCTGGGATACTAATATGGAGTGGAGGGGAATTATGGGTAGGGGAGGAGTCAGAGCTCTGGATCTGTGAAGCTTCAGAGATGGTCACAGGTCTGATCTGACAACCCTTGTGTTGAACCAGATGAAGCTCCAACAACATGGATCTATCATTATGGTAAGTACAATTTCATTTCTGTCAGAGAGCCAGGTTCCTGTACTATGCATGAAGTTCTACATTTTTGCCACTTCATATTAGTGAAAAATCAAAAGCCTTGACTATCAGGCCATTGCTATCTTCTCCCCTCTATCCAAAATTCTAGAAAAATGTATTCATCATCAATTTCTAAACTCTATACTGGACAATAATCTCTCTTATCCAACATGGCTTTTGTTCACACTGCGGTACCAATTCTGCACTTATCTGTACTTACATTAACTTCCATTGCAAAGCTGGTAATCTAGTATCAGCAGTATTCCTTGATCTGTCCAAAATCTTTGCTAGCATGTCTCATCTCAAACTTTTTAACTGATTCTCCTCCTCTGGTCTAGACAGAATATCCCTCTTGTGGTTCTCTAGCTGCTTATCTGATAGACAAGAAGCCAAATGGGGCATTTGGCATCTCCTTTCCTCTCATATCTGTAGGTGTCCCCAAGGCCCACTCCTATTTAATATTTTCATTAATGACCCACCAAAAATTCCTCAGTCATACTGTATGCAGATGACTCTACACTCATCTGTGTAGCGAAACCCATTGGAAAACTACAATAGTTTACTCCCTCTTCTCTGAAAATGCATGGCTCAACAATTCCCAACTCCTACTGAACCCCCCCCAAAAAAATAAAAAGCTCTGCACCCTCTACAGGATTAAGCCTAATTTAACTGAAAATGCTAACATAAGTATAGCCACAGCATATCTACTCCAAACCCTTCTCTACAGAGCCCCCATTCCTATCAATCTTCAAGCTACCCAATTAAAATTACTTGAACAATGCTATAACAAAATAGCTAAATTCGCAGCTGACCTGACACGTAGATCATATCATGGTATAGCATTAAAAGAACTCTTAGAATTCCACACTGCTTCTCGTACTCCCAACTGAGTATTACATGCACTTTTATCTGCAGTCCTGAGAAGTACCCAAGCCTGGCCAATATTCTATAGTATATACCAAGTGGAAACCTACGATGTGAAGTTGTTCAATCTTGCCATTTGTTCTTACACGTTGGTACGGAGCTGATCCATCAGCTCTGAGCCAGCTGCCTTCCAAGCTCAAAATCTCTGAGTAGCTCGAGGCACAGTCCCTATCCCATGATGCTCTCTGACTAACCTCAAATCTAGTTTGCTGCTGCAATGGATCGCAAGTTTTTCAGTGAGCTCGGGCCAGTATAATTCTTTTTCGGTCTTTTGACAATTTGTACTTATAGTTTTCATGGAGTTAATATTCTTATTACAGTTAGGAAGAAAGTTAATAGATAGATCATCTGTTCCTGTTATTTTAGGGCCGTGTCCCTCTTGTGTGGATTTTAGCTGTGTTGGTGGTGTTGGAGCAGTTGCTCTTGGGCCTTGCCCTCGTTTTCATCTAGGCACTTCTGTGCTTCACTCCTATAGTTGAACAGGGCTCTGTCAACTTGATTTCTCAAGGGTGTCCTCGGAACCCAGGCCCTCGGTTCTGAGCACCTCTGTTAAGGTGTGGTTGCCGGTTTCTAAGTCATCGGAGCCGTGCACTGAACCGATGTTTCGGAGCCAACCCTCTGAGCTGGAGCCATTGTTAGAGGTATTGAAGTCTCCAATACTTAGATCTGTGGCTTCTTCGGTCCCTTCGACCCGTTCTACTAGGACCCTTTCAGACGATGTGGACCGTGTGGGTGCAGAGGCTTTTAGAGAACCCAGCATTGGCCAAATTACTTTCGGTTTCGTCCCAACTGGGTTTGATTCCTACTACCATCCCTTTGCCTGTGACTACTCCTCCTCCGAGCTTGCCTAGGCCTTCGGAGATGGAAGATCTGATGGTTGTGGAACCCGTAGAGCCGAGTCCTGTCCCAGTGACTTCAGCTCCATTGACCCTGATCTCTTCGGTGCCATTCGAAGAGTCTCAGAGCTGACGCTCTCTCATCGGTTCCTGGGGGAAGAGTCGAACCAATGTTTCAGTTCTGACCCTTCCTCTAGGCGTCTCAGCATAGATGAGCTCGGCGCCATCCTCTGGTTCGGAGCCCTTGGTCTCGGCACCGGGGAAGCCGCCTTCTTCCTCTGAACAGGCGAGGTCCTTGGGTTGAGACTCCGGTGCCTTCAATGCCATGAGGAGGATAATGTCTGCCAAGACTCTCACTTCCTCAGGTCTCTACTGTTCCTCCCCTAAAATACCATGTTCTGCCTCTACCTCGCAGGTTCCTACTAAGCGTTGAGACCCAGAGCCTCAGGTAATCCCTTTGGGTGAACCCTGCTCTACTGAGACTTCACCAGACGCTCCCACTGATGAGGTCCCCAGAAAGAGAGTTTGCAAAAGGAGGCATTTGGATTCCCTTCAGGAATCCTTGACATCAGACACCGACTTAGAGGAATCTGAAGGGTCCCCACGGTCCCCCTTGGAGGATGTCTCCTTTGCAGACATCCTAGAAATACTGAAACAGAGGGGTGACTGCCAGTCCATTACCCCTACTGAGGATGAGTCGGTGCTCCTGAAGGCCTTTGGGTCTCAACCTTCCACCTCCTGGGTTACTCCGCCCTTCGACGAACTGATGGATCTGATTGCTCGAAGGGCTTGGGGGTACCCTGATTCCATGGAACCAGTCCCTCAGAGGTCCAATAAGTTTATCACTTCCCCTCAAGACAAATTGTACCTAACTATAGGAGTCCCTGTTGATGCCATGGTGGTGGCGACGGCCACCAAGAAAGAGATGTCAGAGACCTCTTCTACTGTCCATCCTCCTAATAGAGATTCTAGGACTATGGACAGATATTGGAAACACATTTTTAGTTCTGCGATGTTTGCCATGAGATTGCTTAACTACTTAACCCATTTTGCCCGTCTTCAACGAGATCTCCAGGAACTTGGAGATACTCTAAAGGGTAAACAGATGAAGCTCTTTCTGAGAAGGTGACAGCTCAGCTTTCTACCCTTAATTCCATTGTCAACTCATTCATGTGGCTCATTTCCTATGTAGCCGATGGGTCGAGTCGAGCAGCAGATTCAGCGATAGCTCTGCGGAGACCATCCTGGATGCACTTATGCTCCTTTGCGGAAGCCTTTAAGTCTTCCTTTGTCAACACCCCATTTGATGGCTCTACTTTGTTTGGGTCTCAAGTCAAGGAGACTCTCACTAGGTGTGACCAGGAAAGAAAGACCATCTGCCATAGGAGTCCGTTTTTCCACCCCTACTAGACCATGCCCCAAAGGGCAGAAAGGTGGAAAAATGTGGTTCCGGAAGTACCAAGGAGCTTTCCAGAACACACGTAGTGAACCCCCCTTCAAGGACAGAGGAGGGGGCAATAATGGAAGATGCCGCTTTGGTGGCAGAAGGGGTCCACAAAACCAGGGCAACAGGGAGCAGTTCTCTGGCAAGCCTTATCAGCACTCCTGAGAGGAGGCCCGACTGTCCTATTCTGTAGGCAGTCGGGGGTCACTTGGTTTTGTACCCAGATGCCTGGCTAGGAATTGCATCAGATTCTTGGGTAAAAAGCATAGTTACCAAAGGTTACATCATCCCCTTTTCAGAGTCCCCACCAGTCAGAACAAGAATCCCAGATGTTCCACCCAGTCTGCTGGATCAAGCAGCTATAGATATTCAAAAGCTGCTAGAAAAAAAGAGTTATCCAGCCAGTCCCAGCGGACAAGATAGGATCCAGAACTTACTCAAGATTCCTTTTAGTTCCAAAGAAAAATGAGGACTGGAGGCCCACTTTAGACCTCAGCAAGCTAAATGCTTTTGTAAAGAAGGTAAAGTTCTGGATGGTCACGCTTCAGTCAATACTCCTGTTCCTGGGAACAGGTGATTGGATGTGCTCTTTAGATCTCAAGGATGTGTACTATCACATCAAAATGGCCAGACCTTCCAGAGATCATTTGCATTTCCAGCTAGGGGCCAGTCACTACCAATTTTGAGCACTGCCCTTCGGTCTCACCTCAGCCCCCAGAGTGTTCACCAAATGCATGGCAGTGGTTACAGCTCACCTGAGGCATCTAGGATTCCAGGTGTTTCCATATATGGATGACTGGCTCCTGTCCGCCACCACCAGGCATCAACTCATTCTTTCCAGGGATCATACGATCAGTCTCTGTTCTCGGTTAGGAATAACCATAAATTTCAAAAAATCTGCCTTATTACCTTTGCAACATATCTCTTTTATCGAAGCAGATCTAGACACCACCACCACATTGGTCAGATTACCTCAAGAAAGAGTTATCTCTTCAGGTTTTAAAACTTTTAGGCACCATGGCAGCTACCCTCATAGTGGTTTCTCTGGGATGGATGCACATCCGGATACTCCAATGGTTGCTTTTCACCCAGTGGTCTTATCAGCTGCTCCCAATGTCTTTCAAGATCCTACTGACAGACACTTGCAAGAAGGGCTTTCTCTGGTGGCTGAACAGTCACCAGATGACGATAGGTCGACCATTTGTACTTCCCCGTCCCGTAGCCATGGTGACCACAGACTCTTTCCTGTTAGGGTGGGGAGGGCTTTCAGGGAAGAACTGTCCAAGGTACCTGGTCAGAGATGGAATCACATTTGCACATCAATGTCCTGGAGTTGAGAGCGGTGCTTTTAGCATTGCAGCACTTCCATGACTCTCTGCCTCGGGACACAATAGCGACCCAGACGGACATGTCTGTGGTCTGGTACATCAACAAACGGGGGGAACCAAGTCTTACCCCTTATGCCGAGAAGCCTTGAGAATTTGGCAGCGGGCTGTATCCACCAGGAGCTTTCTGATAGCAATGCACATCCCGGGGAAATCCATGATAGTGGACAAACTGAGCAGAGCAATTCTGTTGCCCCACGAGTGGTCCCTCAAAGAAGAAGTGGCGGAAATGATTTTCCACAGATGGGGCCAGCCTTGCTACAACCTTTTTGCATCCCTGCTGAATGCCAAATGCAGAAGCTACTTTGCCCTGAATCTTCCGGGGAAACAGCCCAAGGGATTCACTCATACACGATTGGCCCTCGGGTCTCCTTTATGCCTTTCCTCCAACCCCCAGATTTTTACAGAAAGCAAAAAGCTCGGGAAGGACCGTTATTCTGATAGCTCCCTTTTGGCCTCGGCAGATATGGTTCCCCTTCCTTTAACAATATCAACTGGAAGAACCTTGGTTTCTGGATCCAATGCCAGACCTTCTGACTCACTCGTCAGGAGTTCTTCACCCCTCTCTTCAGTCCCTCAAGCTGACAGCTTGGCTGCTCCACTTCCCAACCTAGCCAAGTCATATAATTTGTCTTCTGTGGTGCAACATATTCTGGTCTCCTCTCATAAAGTCACCACCAGAAAACTGTATAACAGCAAATGGAAACGTTTTGTTTATTGGGCCTCTCAACATGATATTGATCCCTATGTCACGCCTATTGACAGTGTTCTGGAGTTTCTGACTATGCTTTTTCATGAAGGTGCAGCAGTCACTGTAAGAGTTCAATTGGCTGCAATATCCAATTTTCACCTGGGATTTGAAGGGTCTAATTTCATCTCTATCAGATTATGTAAAGCCTTTCTGAAAGGGACTCATCACCTTAGGCCACCTGTCAGACAACCAGTTGCTCCCTGGAATCTAAATTTAATACTATCTCAGCTTACCTTTCCCCCTTTGAACCCGCATCTTCTTGTCTCTTGAAGTTCATTTCTTGGAAAACAATATTCTTGGTGGCTATTACCTCAGCTCAGAGAGTTTCGGAACTACAAGCTCTTTCTATCACGCCTCCGTATCTGGTTTTTCATCCCAACAGTGTGTCTCTCAGGACAAATCCCACCTTTCTTCCTAAGGTCTGCTCCAAGGTCATTTTGAACCAGTCTATTGAGCTGCCCATCTTTTTCAGACACCATTCGAATAAATTAGAATATATGTTACATAAACTTGATGTTCACAGACAATTGAGGTTTTATTTGGACAAAACAAAGGAGCTTAGGAAATCGGAACAACTCTGTTTCTCATGCAGACAAAAAGGGTTTGCCTGTAGCTAAAGTTACATTGTCTAAGTCGTTATCTGATTGCATAAAATATATATATTCGTCAACCAACCAACCTTTAGAGCATAGTGTGAAAGCACATTCCACCAGGAGTGTGTCTACTTCTCTGGCTCATGCAGCCCGTTTGCCTTTGGACACTACTTGTGCAGCTGCTACTTGGTCCAAACATCATATGTTTATCACTCATTACAAAGTGGGCAGGGCTTCCTTTGATTCCACTGTTCTCAGGAATGTACTCCCGTGAGCCACCCAGGATTAAGGTGCTTGGGACGCTACCCACGTGTAAGAACAAATGGAGCGATTGAACAACTTCACATAAAGAAGTTATGATGTCCTTCAAGGATGCATCTGCAGTCATCACATATGGGTTGTCCTGCCTCAGGCAGCCCTTCGGTCGGCCGGATTCCAAAGTCTGGGTCCGGCGTCGGCTGATGTCGCCCTCTCCCCGACGTCACCACGCCTGGGGTATAAAAGCGTCAGCCGACGCCATCTTCCTCAGTCTTTCTTGCCGTGTGGTGCCCGAAGCAGAAGCAGTTTGCAAGTGCCGGTCGGCCAGCTCCTGTAATTTCGCTATCCGAAGACTTCAAAAGCTAAGTACCCCGTTGGGGACTCTTTCTTGCCTCAGCCGATGTCAGAAAAAGTTAATAATTGTTTAACTTGTGGGAAACAAATACCTCATAAGGATTTCCACTCTTATTGTCTTCCCTGCTTAGGCCCAGACCACGACATCTCGGCCTGCTCTGCCTGCGCTTCCTTCAACCGACACATTCTTAGACGTCGGTCGGAATTCGCAGAAGAGTTTTTTGGCGATAGTTTTGCTTACAAAATGCCGTCGGAAACCCTGACATCACATTTAATTAAGAAACTGAAAGACAAGGACAGACACACGCGGGCTGCAGTTTCAACTGAAACCGCGCCTAAGCTTTCCACGAGTGTCTCGGTCTCTGCTGATACCGAGTCCTTGGAACTTCCGAACCCTGAAATAATACAACCAACAGCCTCGGTCCCGGAGGCTTCTACAGAGTCGGTTTCTGAATTGCCTTCGGAAACTGGTGTATTGGAATCTTCTGACACCATCCCTTTAGAAAAAGTAACTCCAGCACGTGGTGCAGCCAGGCCTCCTGCATCCATGTCTATTAAGGCCTTCACCAGGGCTAAAGCTGCAAAACACACTAAAGCCATGCCTCCCAGAGTTATTCCTCAGGGACCCTCTTCTAGTTCACAGATTTTAACTTTAGCAGAGGATCTGATATCCTTAATTAGGGGCTCTCAGCCTCATCCGGACAGGGGCTCCCAACCCCCTCTAGACAAAAGGCCCAGGATGGATCACCCTGATCCCCTTTCCTCAGAGGAGGCCTCTGTTGGCTCGGATCACTCAGACTACCAGGAGGAGGCTTATTTGGCCTATGAGGATTTGGATGCAGAGGAATCTATTCCCTCAGCCTCCCCTCCTGAAGAGCTTTCCTTTGGGGAGACCCTGCACACCATGAGAGAGCATTTCAAATGGCAGGGCCAGGAATATTCTGATTCCAGGAAAAGACTAAGAACTTTTCTTCATTTACCTCAGCATAGACCTTTGGCTATTCCTCCTGTTTTAAATATGATTGATGATGTTTATTCTGATTCTAGTATGACCCCTGACACTCTGCCTCCTGCCCCTGCTAAGGCTGATAGGTATTAAAGGGTCCCGGACACACATAATTTTCTTTATAAGGCCCACTCTGCTGACCCTGAAACTATTTCACAGGGCCCTAAAGGGGTTGCAGCTGTTACTACTAAGAACCCACTCCCCTCTGCAAAGGAGTCCAGGGCATTAGAGAGATGGGGTAAAAAAGTGTATACTTCTGCCACTCTTGCTATGAGGGCATTAAATTGTCAATTTCACATGATACAGTATCAAGAGTATTTGTTAGAAGAAATGCATAAGAAATTGTCTTCTTCTGAACCTCTGGACCGTAAATCCCTTCAGGATCTGGTACATAACTCCCAGCAGGTTAGCAACCATTTCTTGCAGTGTGGTTATGATGCATTGGAAGCTTCATGTAGGTCAGCAATGACAGGTGTTGTCATACGTAGGCATGCTTGGCTGAAGGAACAATCTCTGCCAGAACATGTTAAAGCTAAGCTTTTGGATGCTCCACTAGAAAAGCAAAAGCTATTTGGTTCCACTGCTGAGGACGTCCTAAAGAAATTTGAGGAAAAGGCAAAATCTGTACAAACAGTTAAGGATTTTTTTCAAGCCCAACCGCCTAGATTCAGGAGAAACTGGCCTTCCAAGAATTGGTCCTTTCCGGACACAGAAAGATTTCAAAGGGGAAGAAACAGGCGTGCCAGAGGTAGAGGCCAAGCTAGGTGCTCCTACAGAGGCCATCAATGGCAACCTCCAATCCAGACAGACAGTTCAGGATCTGCTACTGCTGCACAAGGACAAACACAATGACTCTGTTTTGACTCCGCCAACCAGGGCTCAGTTAGAAGCACCTTTGGGCAGAAAGCTTTCTTTATTCTCAAGAAATTGGCACAACATTACAAGAGACAAATGGACACTCCAAATAATAGACAACGGATACAGGTTCCATTTTCACACATTGCCAAAAAGAAAAGGCATACCAGGTCTGCCACCAAATCAAAGGACAGAGGCTTTGAAACAAATCTCAAACTGACTACAAATGAAAGCTATAGAAAAAGTGCCTATTTCAGAACAAGGCCAATGATTTTACTCCAGACTATTCCTTGTTCCAAGAAAAGAGCATCAATGGAGGCCTATTCTCGATTTGTCCGTACTGAATACTTACCTCATTGTGCCAAAATTCAAAATGCTGACTCTACAGCAGCTCCTTCCCATGCTGGGCAAGGGGTCTTGGCTGGTTACTCTAGACCTCAAGGAGGCATACCTGCATGTCCCTATCAGACAAAGTTGCAGAAGATACCTCAGATTTCTTGCAGGGTCAGAGCATTATCAATTCTCAGCATTGCCCTTTGGCTTATCTACTGCGCCCAGAGTATTCACGAAATGCCTGGCATCAGTAATAGCACACTGCAGACTCCAGGGGATTCAAATCTACCCATATCTGGACGACTGCCTTATACAAGCGGACAACCAACAAACTCTGATAAAAGACTTAAATTATTCCATCAATCTTCTTCAAGCCTTGGGATATACAGTCAACATGCACAAATCAAGACTTGTTCCATCCCAAAGAATAACCTTTCTGGGTGCGGATCTAGATACAACCACCCAAATGGCTTATCTCACAGAAGAAAAACAAAGGCAACTACCGGATTACTTCAAGAATCTGACAAGACAAACTCAGCTGACTGCAAGGAAAATCCTGCAGGCCCTGGGTTACATGGCATCCTGTATTCTTCTGATTCCACAAGCAAGGCTACATATGAGGAAGCTGCAGTGGTACCTAAGGAGTTTATGGACTCAGCACAGTCACAGTTTGGAAACTTTAATCCCACTCATTTCATGCCTTCACAAGGAATTTCTGTGGTGGGCTCAGGCCAGCCAGTCCAACAGAGGGCTGCCCTTCACAAAGCCAAAAACCTCCCAAACTATTACAACAGACGCTTCAGACCTAGGTTGGGGAGCACACATGGAGGGCAGAGGTATCCAAGGACAGTGGTCACGAAGGGAGCTACGCATGCACATAAATCAAAAAGAAATGCTAGCAGTGATACATGCAATCGAGACCTTCAAACCCTTTCTCCATCAAGGCCATCTACTAATAAGGACAGACAACACCACAGTTATGTGGTACATAAACAAGCAAGGAGGTACCCATTCTTACCCTCTGTGCAGACTGGCAATGAATCTATGGGATCTTTCCTTGAAACTCAACATACAGCTACAAGCTCTGTTTGTGCCAGGGAAGGACAATACACTGGCGGACAGCCTAAGCAGAAATATCATGGATGCACACGAATGGATGCTGCACCCAGACATTTTCCAACAGATAACTCAATCTTGGGGGAGCCCGGACATAGATCTATTTGCATCCCCCCACAATCATCAGCTAAAGAAATTTTGCACAAGGACATACCACCCACAAGCATGGAAAGTGGACGCCCTCTCTTTCAGCTGGAGAAATCTGACAGTATATGCATTTCCTCCTATTCCATTAATGACCAAGGTGTTACTGAAGATCAGGGCAGAGCAGCCAAAAGTGATCCTGATAGCTCCGGACTGGCCAAGACAGCACTGGTACCCACTGCTAAGGAGCATGTCATGCACGAAGCCATGGCCCCTACCTCTATGGCCACTTCTACTGACACAGCACAGATACAAAACTCTTCATTCCAACCTGAAAACATTGCAACTAACAGCGTGGAGAATACCTTGACTACTCCTCAGGATAAGCTATCCCAGAGAGTAAAGAATATTATTCTGGAAGCTCGCCGCCCTTCCACAAGGAAGACATACTCAGCAAAATGGAAAAGATTTCTCATCTGGAACACCACAAAGGGCCTAGATGCGACAATGATGAACATGGCACATATCCTGGAATATTTGGCAGAAATGTTCCACAATGGTCTGTCTTACTCTTCTATTAAGATTCATGCCTCAGCAATTTCAGCAGAGTACAACACTGATCCTCCTGTCTTTTCTCATCCTCTCCTAAGACAGTTTCTAAGAGGGATCAAAAACATCAAACCTCCTAGGAAACCACCTCTACCTGCTTGGGATCTTAACTACGTGTTGGAAAAACTAACACTGCCTCCATTTGAACTGGCAGCATCTGCAGATCTACAATACCTCTCATGGAAGACTGCTTTCCTTCTGGCAATAACCTCAGCAAGAAGAGTTTCGGAATTGCAGGCCCTGATGGCAGTTCAGCCATTTATTATTTTCCATCAGGATAGAGTCTCATTAAGAACTAATCCTTCTTTTATGCCAAAGGTGGTATCCAGGGTTTCATTGAATCAAGCCATTCACTTACCTACCTTCTTCCCAAATCCACAAAACAAAGGGGAGAAACTGCTGCACACCCTGGACATTCACAGACAGTTGCGCTACTACTTGGACAGAACTAAAGGTTTCAGAAAAACTGACCAACTGTTGGTAGCATATGCTGCTGGTACTCAAGGAAAAGCAATTTCCAAACAGACAATTTCAAAATGGATAGGAAATTGCATTCGCTTTTGTTACTCATTTCATGGAAAGACTGTACCAGCTAACATTAGACCTCATTCTATGAGAGCCACAGCCACAGCCACCTCCACAGCCTTCTTAAGAGGGGTGGCTACAAAAGACATTTTAGAAGCTGCCACATGGAGCTCCGTGCATACATTTGCCAAGCATTACAATTTACCTCTATATTCCAGATCCAGAGCAGGCTTTGCTACGGCTGTCCTGCAGGGTATCTTAGCTACACCATCCTTTTCCTAGTACCTCCACCCCTAGTTTGGCTATGGTATTCTACCCATATGTGATGACTGCAGATGCATCCTTGAAGGACATAGTACAGTTTTGTACCTACCATGAATGTAGATGTCCGAGAGGTATGCATCTGCAGTCAGGTTTATTCTCCCTCCTTCCCCTCTGTGGTACTCCTAGGGTGCTTACCTCTCTGTTAGCTAACTAGGGGATCTATTATGGTGTATTTGTTTTATACATACATATATATATATATCTATATTTTTGCAAATGTTTGGATTTTTTATTGCATTTTCCAAATTTAGCCTTCCTAGAGGGCACCTGGCATCTGGGGCAAGAAAAACTGAGGAAGATGGCGTCGGCTGATGCTTTTATACCCCAGGAGTGGTGACGTCGGGGAGAGGGCGACATCAGCCGACGCCGGACCCAGACTTTGGAATCCGGCCGACCGAAGGGCTGCCTGAGGCAGGACAACCCATATGTGATGACTGCAGATGCATACCTATCGGACATCTACATTTATGGTAGGTACAAAACTGTACTTTCTTACCATAACGTTCCATGTGAGTTGTTCATCTCGCCTTTGTTCTTACACTCCCTCCCACCTTTCCCCTCCAGGTTCTTGAAGAGCGGGTGTGACTGGTGGTCTGGTTGGTCTAACTAGTTTCCTTTACTCCAGCCAGAGTATTTCTTAGCAAATTGTAAATATATGTATACATGTGTATATTTTTGGCATATTAGTATGTTTAGTGATACTGCGGTGGTGGTGCTGCGGTAGCATTGTCGCTTCATAGCAAGACATTGTCCCATTCGATTCTCAGCTAGAGCGTCTTCTGTGTGGGGGCATACGTGAATGGGGCGTGCCTTCGTTGAAGGTTGTGCATCGCGGCTGGTAACCCGGTACGTAAAAATCCACTACCAATCATTAGCGGACCGGAGTTCCGCTGTGGCGAGCCCTAACCGGGAAAAGCCGAAAAACACAAACAAAAACACAAACATTAGTATGTTTAGTGATATTTTTTCTTGCTGGGTTCAGCAAACTAGATCTGAGTCAGAGTGCATCATGGGATAGGGACTGTGCCTCGAGCTACTCGGAGATCTTGAGCTCGGAAAGCGGCCAGCTTGGAGCGGCTCCGTACCCATGTGTAAGAACAAAGGCGAGATGAACAACTCACATGGAACGTTATGGTAAGAACATAACTTCTTTTTTGAGTGATATAAACTAAGTATGAACAAATGATTCAGCAGGCAATTCACTTTTATGTCATATCTCCAAAATGTGGAGTAACATTCCACTCCCTCTAAGACTATACATTGCACTTAAATCCTTTAAACATAATCTAAAACATCATCTAATGGCTATTTGGTCTTGCTCTTGCTCCACCCCAGCTAAATTAAGCTGGATCTATGGTTAATCGTTGAATGTAAAAACAATATTGAACGGCTAACCATTGAAATAATCCATCAGACGTTCACTTCAGCGAAATTGTGAGATGGGGAAAGTAACTAGTTGCCCAATACTTCCCTGTCTTATACACCACAGTATTTCAAACTCACCAGGTGGGAGCTTTGCCCCCACAACCTCCCCAACTATATATACCAACTCTGTGATTGCACTACAGTGGGGAAAAAGGGTTTGAAATACTGCGGTGTATGAGATGGGGAAGTGTTAGGCAACTAGTTACTTTCCCCATCTCACAATTTCACTGAAGTGAATGTTCAGTGGATTGATTTTGATGGTTAGCCGCTCAATGATTTTTTACATTTGAATAACCATAGACCCGATTAAGCCACTTCCTCTACTATTTAACTCTATCTACTCACTCAATACTACTAAACTATATCTACTCTAAATCTGTTAGACTTGGCCTTGCTCTTATTCTACCCCCAATCAGAATAGATTTATCTCCCTCAATACTACCATAACTATATCTTTCTTACATAGCTGGTATTAAGTGAGCCAAATATGCATTAACCATTGCACCTTTGTCACTTCCTAGTTATACCTAGCTCTGCTATGATATGCTGTACCTATGAAATTAACCCAAGTACTACTTCACAGTGCCTGCTCATGTTTGATCTACTATATGACATGTTGAATCTACTATGTATGGTGTATGTTGTCAAGCCTCATTACTCTTACATATTGTATTGTTGCACTTAATGCTGGAGCTTTTCTCCCTGAGCTTCTGCTGAAAAGAGGCCTTGCTCAGTTGGGCCATCCTGGTAAACAAATACCAGCAGAATATTAAAATGTATATTGTTTTTCTTAATCTTTTAACTCTCTTAAACTGTCAGTGTTTTCTAAAAGATGCATATAATATGCTAGATGTCAAACATCGATTCTTATTTCTCAATCACCGATAAACTTATTTATTTTTTCTGAGTGTCTGCTACATTTTTTATCCAGTGTGTAATACTTTTAATATTATATTAGTTCTTGTAGTACAAATTTGAATTGTATCTCATTTCCTCCTAATTGCTAGCATTTTCCTCTCATGAGAAGTTAATTGTTTGTAACTTTAGAAAAAATATGATTGTGAAAGTACATATGTACAAAGCAATCCAGTTGTAATCACACTGAATTATTTACACATGGCAATACTTTTACACATTTGTAAATGTATTATCTATTACCAGTACAAGAGGGAAGGTTTCTATCAGGTTTCTCATTACCCATCTTCTGCTTGAGCCATTTATAAAAGAATTGTTTATAATCAGACTAAACCCTTTCTGTGATACGTTAACTTTAAAATGTCAAGGCTGAATTTTACTGTAGTATAATGCTCATAATTTGGTGTGTCAGATTACCATGGTTACTTGCCCATTATTGCAAATACATAAAATATTTTGTATTCTTTAATGTCTATGCAGTAGGTTTTGTTTACTTCAAGTGTTAACTGTGCCAGAAAATACCTTCTTTCTTTTAAACTTGCAACAGATCATGTCTAAAAAGACTTTTTTCTTCTTAACTACAAGGTAAACTTATTTAGCCTATTTAAGACTACTGGTTCAACTATTATGTTTATTTTCCCCAGAATGTACTTCTTTATACTGTTGTTGGTTGTCGCTTAATTTATAAAATCCCTAGAATTTTTAAAAATATGTCCTTTCTTATCACAAAAAGTAAAAATAAAATGGTTGAACTCATGGTAAATCAAGTGGTAACAGAAGCAAACAAATATATAAACAAAAAATACTTGAACCACGCTGAAATCACTGAAGTCAATGCAAATGTATTCTTGTTGCATTGACTTCAGTGATTTCAGCTTGGTTCAATATATGTGTCCTTCCTTGTCATGTTTGCAGTATTCCCAGGATATCCTGATGATGATAGCCTAAAATCCGTCCAGTAGCCTTTATACCTTCCCAGTGTCATACATCAGATATATGTTCTACACACAAGGTGTTACAGTATCTATGTGACGTACAGATGCCTAATCTTCATAAGTCTACCAGTCCAAATGTGACTTCTGAATTTGGTCTGTATACTGTTCACTGAGCTGGTTCATCTACCAAGCCTTCTAAAGATAAGTGCCCCATTGGGTGCCTTCCTTTCTTTCCTCCTTTTAGTTTGTTTTCATGTCGTCCAGGAAGGGGAATTGATTGTGGGAGACAGCTTCCCCAAAAAGACAGACATAAGTTCCTTTTTTTGTTTGAGTGCTACATATGACCATACTCAGTATATCTGTCAGGCATTTTTCCCCAAGACGCTCCCAGCTGCTTGTCTTCCCTTTCTAATTATTTGGAAAACCATCTGAAGTTATTGACCAGGGTACCATGGTCATATCTGCCCACCCTGAATTTCAGCTCCCTCTTAAGAAAAAAAAAAAACATGTACCAAACCTGCTGCTGTCCAGCTTCCATCAGATGTCTCCCTCTGGTTGGATGAAGAACCTGAGGACTGGCCAGTGGTGGTGGTGCCAGTTCCCTCTGCAGTGACCGAGTGGAAGACCAACACAGAGTTACCTACTTGCACTTCCACTGAATCCATGCATACATTTGGTACAGATGTAGAGAGGAGAATCATGGGATTCCCCAAATTTTAGCTGGAGATGAGGTGACTGGTACCCTCATTATATCCAGTCGGTGGTCTGAACCTCCTAGATTTGTCAAGGCAGATGTTTCTTTAAAAAAGAAATAGAAAACCAAATGTGGCTAAAGATCCTCAGGGCAGGACTTTACTTAAGGGCCGTTCAATGCCCTCATGGCTCTGAAACCCACACAGGAATGGTCTGTACCTGCTGATGTCTGGTGTTCCACCACCATCTAAGAGACCTAGGGATTCTGATTCTTCGCATGAGGAGGTGGACTCTGGCGAAGAATCCTTCGCATATTCCTCATAAATACACTCTCCTTTGGCTTTGGGGTTTGATGGAGATTTTGTCCCCTGACTCTCATTTTGAGAAAGGAATGAACACTGTGGGATTGTTCCCAAGTCTCAGAGGTTCAAAAGAGGTATTATGAACTCTTGCAAATGGACTCACTTGGGCCTTCTGCAGTCCTTCCTCTCTTAGCCGTCCTGTTGGACACTTTTACACAGCATCTCAGGTTCCTGACTATTAACCTCCAGCCCCTAAGAAGCCAGGCAGATTTTATAAAGTGCCTGAAAATCATAAATGCTTGTATAAAGGTCATTCATCTTATCCTGCTGCTGTTTCCATGTTCACAGATAAAACATCAAAACTGCTTTCCTCTTCCATGCTTCTGCCTTCTGAGAAGGACAGCTGGGCTATGGAGAGATATGGGGGAAAAGTGGATACTTCTGCTACTTTGACTTTTAGGTCCAATGAATATCAGACCCACATGACTGGATATGTCTTGAGTCTTCTCTCCCAGCTGGGAGGGGGTGTTGACTGACATGCCTGATTCAACAGTAAGGCTCTCTCTAAAGATTTCTGCCTCTCAGGTAGTTCACTGTTCTATTAAATGCAGCTGCTGACTCCTCTAGGGCAGTTGCATCTGGTTCTGTTATGAGGAGATATTCCTGGTTGTACCTACAGACGTTACCTGAGGGCATTAAGGGCAAACCTTTAGATTCTCCCATAGGCAACAAGAATCTTTTTGTCACTGCTGCTTATAATTATTTAAAACCCTGCAGAATAATGGCAAGGTTATTCAGGATTTCATTTCTCCAGTACCTAAGTTCCAGAGGAATTACCCTTTGAAATCTTTTGTCCATCAACCTAGACAGTCTGCTAGAAGTAAGTAGGTTTCTAAGCAGATTTTCCCAAATAAACCCACTCAGAGCCCTAGAGGCCAAAAAATGTATTTTCCTAATAAATCTGCCTCTGACATCCAGCCTCCCCTCCCACTTGACCACATTCCTCTGTCATAGGTAAGGTACAAGGCTATTGGCCCTAGGGCCTATACAAGCCTAGCCAAAAATGTACCCTGGCTTTCGCCACCCAAGAAAATTATTTTCCTTTGCCCCTGTCAAGCAGAACCACAGAAGTGATCCCCTGGGTGAATTTCCTATTACCCATCCAATCATCAAGATTTTTCTTGAAGAGTGCTAATGAGGAGCTCTGTTTGACATAGGTAGTCTGTTCCAGAGTATGTGAAGTCTCTGGGACAGGAATCTATCCCTCCAGCATGTTCTGTTTATTGTGGTGACAAGGTTTAGGTCCCTAGAGCATGTAGCTCGAAGGGATTGGGATTTCTTTAAGTGGAGCATGTCCAACAGCTCTGGGTTTGATATAGCTTTGTATGTTAGGCAGAGATCGCCTCTGAGTAGGCGATATGCGACGGAGTAAAGCTGGAGTTTTTTTAGACAGTCTGCGTAAGGCATCTGTTTGAGGCCAGTAATCCTCTTTGTGAGGTATTTTTGCGGCCTCCCCAGTTGTTGTAGATGTCTTGTGAGGTATATACCAAAAGGGGTGTTGTACTCTATAATGGGTCTAATGAGTAATGAGTAGAGGGGAACAATGACCTCTTTTTTTCTGGATGAGAAACCTTTTGTGATGAGGTGTGCCACGTAGAAGGATTTCCTGACCACTTTGGCGATGTGATTATCAAAGGAGAGACTACTGTCCACCTATGTCCCAAGGTCTCTTATCACACTTTCGGTGTTAAGTAGACTACCGCCTATGTGGTAGTTCATGGGTACAGAATTTTTACTAAAGGGGATGACAATGCACTTTTTGGCATTGAGCTTGAGACCATGTCTTTGACACCAGGCATCTGTCTCAGTGAGGCCCTTTTGTAGGATGTCCACATCGTTAGGAGTTTCAATTATGGCTCCTAGTTTGCAGTCATCTGCAAATTTAGTTAGCCAAAGACCTTCTGTGTTAGCCTGTACTTCAGAGAAGTAGATACCAAACAGGAGAGGACCCAGGACTGAACCCTGTGGTACTCCACTTGTCACTGGTCTGAAGTCTGATTTGGAGTCTGCTACTTTCACAGTGTGGGTTCTTTCAGTAAGCCAGTTGGCAACCCATCTTGTGACATAGGGATTTATACCTAGTTTACTGAGTTTATTTATAATTCCAGAGTGGTGACTGCGGTGGTGGTGCTGCGGTAGCGTTGTCGCCTCATAGCAAGAAGTTGTCCCGTTCGATTCTCAGCTTGAGCGTCTTCTGTGTGGAGGCATACGTGAATGGGGCATGCCTTAGTTGAAGGTTGTGCGTCAGGGTTGGTAACCCAGTACATAAAAATCCACTGCCAATCATTAGCGGACCAGAGTTCCGCTGTGGCGACCCCTAACCGGGAAAGCCGAAAGACACAAACACCAGCAATCTATAATTCCAGAGTGGGGGATGGTGTTGAACACCTTGGTAAGATCTAGATAGGCTGTGTGAACCACCTTACCCTCATCTATGGCTTTGGTGACTACTTCAAAGAAGTCTATCAGGTTTAGGAAACATGATCTGCCTTTTACAAACCCAAACTGTGTGGGGTCCAGGGTTTGGAGATCTCCAATGTCTTTGTTTATGAGTTCCATGATGATACGTTCCATGGCCTTGCAGACGAGGCTCGTCAGGCTAATGGGGCGGTAGTTTCCGGGGTCTGTTGTGGACCCCCCTTTGTGGAGTGGGATAACTGTTGTGGTGCACCATTCAATGGGCACAAAGCCTGAGGTGAGGCTATGATTGAACATGGTACTTAGGTGGGGTGCCAGTTCATTCTATTGTTCATGTAGAAAGCAGCCTGGGATGTTGTCAGGTCCCATGGATGTTGTGTTCTTGGCTTTGGAGAGTGAAGTTTTTACCTGTGCAGCTGTGATTACAGGAACTTTGCATTCTACCTGTATAAAAATAGGCCCTTTAGGGGGTGAGAGGGAGTAAAGTTAGCACTGAACCTATCTGCCAGGATGTTGGCAATATCAGTTGGTTCTGTATATTTAGTGTCATTGTGCTGTAACTCAGAGCAGATCTGAGTGTTGCCATTAAGATTTTTGACAGCTATAGAATGCTTTGTGGTTGTCTTTAGAATCAGTGGCAATTTTGTTTTCATAACTAGCTTTGGAGGATTTTATGAGGGATCTCAGCTTCTTACTGAGGCTGACCAGGGAGTTCCTCCAATCGTGGGATTTTACTCTTTTTTGCAACAGTTTCTTTCTTCTGTTGTAGAGTTTGTTTAGGGCAGAAGACCACCAGATTGGCTTCCTTTTTTTGGAGAATAGCATCTTGGTTCTGTTAGGGATAGCACGATCCATGCACTCGTGTAAGTGCTTATAAAGTGCATTTGTGTAGGATTCAGCAGTCGTACCTTTATTGTCCATCTGCATGGGTGTCATGAAGTTTGCCACTTCTGTCTTAAGAAGCGTGAAGTTGGCTTTGGAGAAATTGTTTATTGTTGTTTTCCTAATTGGGGGGGGGGGGGTGGGAGCAGGATGTGGATGTCTAGGGTGATTAGCTTGTGGTTGGATCTGACCAACGAGGACGTGACCTCTGGTGTGGAGCACCGGTCACCCATGTTGGTGATGACCAGGTCTAGGATATTGCTGCCTCTGGTGGATAAGTTGATCCAAAGTGTTGGAATTGATGATTTCCAGAAAACGTTGAGCAAAAGAGTTGGTACATGAGTAGTTTTCTCAGTTAATGGTGGGGTAGTTGAAATCACCCATTATTAGAGTGTTGGGTTGTACCTTAATATTTTCCAGTGTACCAAGAAAAGAGGAGTGGGAATCCTGGGGCATGGTGGGGGATCTGTAGCAAGCTACAATCTGGATTGCGGTTTTGCCCAGTGTTAGTTGAACTTGGATAATCTCGGATGCATTATGCTGAGCAACTAGCCTGGAGGTGTGGATATCCTTAATGAATATGCACATGCCTCCACCTTTAGTGTTTCAGTCCGAGTTTGGTGGCTGAAAGGTGTGGTATGAATTATAGCCTGGTAATGCAGGACCAGGTCTTTGTCACTGCACAGATGTCAATGTTCTCCATTTTAAGGAGTGCCTCGAGTGAGTGCATTTTGAGGTTTAGACTTCTAGAATTGAGTAGCATTACCCTCAGACTTTGCTTGCTTGTACCTGTTACGGTGGTGAATTTGTCATTTGAACCTTGCCTAAAAAAGGCACTATAGGGGTGGCAAGAGCCTTTGCCAGTATCCGGAATCCCAAGGGCGACAGGTGCATGCCATCTTGGCAAAGCAGCGTGGTCTGTCGATTGTCATCCCAGGCAGACAGATATTGGATTCCCTTAGAATGACACCAGAAGCTTAGCCAATTGTTAAAGTCAATCATTTTGTCCTTGTACTGTGGTGTCATTCTGGGTGATGGCAGGATGCTATTCAGGACTAGGGTCATACTGGCCTGGGCTACAAGATCAGAGAGCTCCTCCATGTCTCTCTTCATGTAGTCCAGGGAGGTACGTCTCAGGTCATTCACATCAACATGGACAATGACAGTCATATTTGTACTTGTGGAGTGACCTGAGTGCGTGCATTATGTGGTGGATCCTGGCACCTGACAGGCAGCTGACAGTAACTTTTTCCTTGTTTAGCCTGGTGAGTGGAACATCAGTGTGCCTGACTATAGAGTCACCTATGACTAGAGTGTTGGGTACGTTATGCCTTATGGGCTGTAGTTGAGTGGCACACTGAGTATGTGGGCTATGTGTCATTTGGGTTGTGGTGGAGGGTAGAGGTTGCTTACATTTCTGCTTTGGAGGTCTCTGTTGTTTGGGCAGATTAGTACTGAGAGCCTCTGCGAATGATGGTGTGTGTTTTGTGGTTCTGTGTGTGTGTTTTGGTGGTGTAGGTTTTGAGGGACTATGTGATGAGTGTGGTGCTGTGCAAGTGTATACCTTCTCCTCTTGACTGTCTAGGCCAGTCTTTGGTAAAGAGAGCTTTGTTTCCAGTTTGGCTATATAAGTGCATCTCTCACAGGTCGTAGTGTTGGGTGGTAGGAGGAGAAGTGTTGTCTGTGTACGAGGCAATTGCTGCATTGTCCCAAGATGCCCAGATTCATCAAGTAGACAGGAGAAAACACCGGGAGCTGACCTTTAGACATGCCTGAATAGGTGCTTATTTATTAAGTACTAAAAAATGTTTTCCTCTAGACAAGTGAGGAAAGTTGAGTGCTGTAGTAATTTGTAACTTATTTAGTGCTTACAATGAGTTCTGAACAAGTGCTGAGATCAAAGAAACAGATGAGTGCTAAAACTAAAAAGCTGGCTAGTTGCAAGGGGAATTTTGAAAAACAGACTTTATGGCGCCAGGAATAGTTTAACCCCAGTTAAGTGGGGGGGGGGCTTAGGAGCTCACAAACAGTCCTGGACACAGCAAATCCATATCTGACCTGCCACAGAAAAGGGGGGAAGCAAGCTTAGAATTTTTTTCCAGTAAACTGGAAATGGAGAAAGCTGGAATGTTAAAATTCTGAGGGGGTTGGCCTTCACAAATGTTCTCTATTAGATTGAGTGAACTAATGACACTAGACTGGGAGGAGTGTCACAGATCAAATATACAGTATGGGCGGGCAACTGCAAAGCCACCAAGTATAAGAACACACAGCACTTGGGTGGGTGGGAGATAATTACAGTTCCTAGGTGTAGCCACTAAATGAAAGTTTTAAACAGATCAAGGAGCAGACTTAAGAATGCTTTTAACAGACAAAAATGCACAGAAAAGTTTGGATAGAGCACTCACAAACAGAAAATACAACTCTCAGTATGAAAAAGCAGTTTACAGTTAAGTAATGTTAAAACGGTTTAAAACAGTACATAAATGCAGTGAAACAATAAAAAAGCATTATAACAGTGCAAAAATATAGATGATCAAATGTATAGCACAATTATAAGCATTTCAGAAGTGCAATTCAGTGAAATAAGTGTAAGAAATAACTTGGCCTGCTCTTGGAATCTTAAGGAATTTCCACTTATGCAATGCAATCCAGAGCCTGACAATACAAGCAGAACCTTTATAAGACACAGGGTTTATATAGCAGTAAGAATGGAAGAGTTGGAAGATCAGATTACTACTCAGCCCCTGCTATTACCCAATCACTTGTACTACAGAAGGTCAGGAGGCCTTGTTAGTCTCAATAATAATGAAGACAATCAGCAGAAAATGGCTGCCAGAAACACAAACAAAACTTCCAGCCTACACAACAGGCCTCTATCAAGATTATGCCACCTGAGCAGAACACAGAAACCTCACTTTAAAAGCATAGAAAGAACACCCACAAAGAGAAAATCCAAGTCTCAGTATGAAAAAGCAGTTTACAATTTAGTAATTTAAATAAAAAGAGCAATTATAGTAATGCACACTATTACAGTTCCAAGCTCTAGCCACTAAATGAAAGTTTTAAACAGATCAAGGAGCAGACTCAAGAATGCTTTTAACAGACAAATATGCACATAAAAGTTTGGATAGAGCACTCACAAACAGACAATACAAATCTCAGTATGAAAAAGCATTTTACAGTTAAGTAATGTTACAACAGTTTAAAACAGTACATAAATGCAGTGAAACAATAAAAAAAAGCTCTATAACAGTGCAAAAATATAGTAGATCAACTGTATAGCACAATTATAAGCATTTCAGAAGTGCAATTCAGTGAAATAAGTGTAAGAAATAACTTAGCCTGCTCTTGGAATCTTAAGGAATTTCCACTTATGCAATGCAATCCAGAGCCTGACAATACAAGCAGAACCTTTATAAGACACAGGGTTTATATAGCAGTAAGAATGGAAGAGTTGGAAGATCAGATTACTACTCAGCCCCTGCTATTACCCAATCACTCGTACTACAGAAGGTCAGGAGGCCTTGTTAGTCTCAATAATAATGAAGACAATCAGCAGAAAATGGCTGCCAGAAACACAAACAAAACTTCCAGCCTACACAACAGGCCTCTATCAAGATTATGCCACCTGAGCAGAACACAGAAACCTCACTTTAAAAGCATAGAAAGAACACCCACAAAGAGAAAATCCAAGTCTCAGTATGAAAAAGCAGTTTACAATTTAGTAATTTAAATAAAAAGCAATTATAGTAATGCACACTATTACAGTTCCTAGCTGTAGCCACTAAATGAAAGTTTTAAACAGATCAAGGAGCAGACTCAAGAATGCTTTTAACAGACAAAAATGCACAGAAAAGTTCGGATAGAGCACTCACAAACAGAAAATACAACTCTCAGTATGAAAAAGCAGTTTACAGTTAAGTAATGTTAAAACAGTTTAAAACAGTACATAAATGCAGTGAAACAATAAAAAAAGCTTTATAACAGTGCAAAAATATAGTAGATCAACTGTATAGCACAATTATAAGTGTTTCAGAAGTGCAATTCAGTGAAATAAGTGTAAGAAATAACTTAGCCTGCTCTTGGAATCTTAAGGAATTTCCACTTATGCAATGCAATCCAGAGCCTGACAATACAAGCAGAACCTTTATAAGACACAGGGTTTATATAGCAGTAAGAATGGAAGAGTTGGAAGATCAGATTACTACTCAGCCCCTGCTATTACCCAATCACTTGTACTACAGAAGGTCAGGAGGCCTTGTTAGTCTCAATAATAATGAAGACAATCAGCAGAAAATGGCTGCCAGAAACACAAACAAAACTTCCAGCCTACACAACAGGCCTCTATCAAGATTATGCCACCTGAGCAGAACACAGAAACCTCACTTTAAAAGCATAGAAAGAACACCCACAAAGAGAAAATCCAAGTCTCAGTATGAAAAGCAGTTTACAATTTAGTAATTTAAATAATAAAAAAGAAACAATTATAGTAATGCACACTATTACAGTTCCTAGCTGTAGCCACTAAATGAAAGTTTTAAACAGATCAAGGAGCAGACTCGAGAATGCTTTTAACAGACAAAATGCACAGAAAAGTTTGGATAGAGCACTCACAAACAGAAAATACAACTCTCAGTATGAAAAAGCAGTTTACAGTTAAGTAATGTTAAAACAGTTTAAAACAGTACATAAATGCAGTGAAACAATAAAAAAGCTTTATAACAGTGCAAAAATATAGTAGATCAACTGTATAGCACAATTATAAGCATTTCAGAAGTGCAATTCAGTGAAATAAGTGTAAGAAATAACTTAGCCTGCTCTTGGAATCTTAAGGAATTTCCACTTATGCAATGCAATCCAGAGCCTGACAATACAAGCAGAACCTTTATAAGACACAGGGTTTATATAGCAGTAAGAATGGAAGAGTTGGAAGATCAGATTACTACTCAGCCCCTGCTATTACCCAATCACTTGTACTACAGAAGGTCAGGAGGCCTTGTTAGTCTCAATAATAATGAAGACAATCAGCAGAAAATGGCTGCCAGAAACACAAACAAAACTTCCAGCCTACACAACAGGCCTCTATCAAGATTATGCCACCTGAGCAGAACACAGAAACCTCACTTTAAAAGCATAGAAAGAACACCCACAAAGAGAAAATCCAAGTCTCAGTATGAAAAAGCAGTTTACAATTTAGTAATTTAAATAAAAAGAAATTATAGTAATGCACACTATTACAGTTCCTAGCTGTAGCCACTAAATGAAAGTTTTAAACAGATCAAGGAGCAGACTCGAGAATGCTTTTAACAGACAAAAATGCACAGAAAAGTTTGGATAGAGCACTCACAAACAGAAAATACAACTCTCAGTATGAAAAAGCAGTTTACAGTTAAGTAATGTTAAAACAGTTTAAAACAGTACATAAATGCAGTGAAACAATAAAAAGCTTTATAACAGTGCAAAAATATAGTAGATCAACTGTATAGCACAATTATAAGCATTTCAGAAGTGCAATTCAGTGAAATAAGTGTAAGAAATAACTTAGCCTGCTCTTGGAATCTTAAGGAATTTCCACTTATGCAATGCAATCCAGAGCCTGACAATACAAGCAGAACCTTTATAAGACACAGGGTTTATATAGCAGTAAGAATGGAAGAGTTGGAAGATCAGATTACTACTCAGCCCCTGCTATTACCCAATCACTCGTACTACAGAAGGTCAGGAGGCCTTGTTAGTCTCAATAATAATGAAGACAATCAGCAGAAAATGGCTGCCAGAAACACAAACAAAACTTCCAGCCTACACAACAGGCCTCTATCAAGATTATGCCACCTGAGCAGAACACAGAAACCTCACTTTAAAAGCATAGAAAGAACACCCACAAAGAGAAAATCCAAGTCTCAGTATGAAAAAGCAGTTTACAATTTAGTAATTTAAATTAAAAAAGCAATTATAGTAATGCACACTATTACAGTTCCTAGCTGTAGCCACTAAATGAAAGTTTTAAACAGATCAAGGAGCAGACTCGAGAATGCTTTTAACAGACAAAATGCACAGAAAAGTTTGGATAGAGCACTCACAAACAGAAAATACAACTCTCAGTATGAAAAAGCAGTTTACAGTTAAGTAATGTTAAAACAGTTTAAAACAGTACATAAATGCAGTGAAACAATAAAAATCTTTATAACAGCGCAAAATATAGTAGATCAACTGTATAGCACAATTATAAGCATTTCAGAAGTGCAATTCAGTGAAATAAGTGTAAGAAATAACTTAGCCTGCTCTTGGAATCTTAAGGAATTTCCACTTATGCAATGCAATCCAGAGCCTGACAATACAAGCAGAACCTTTATAAGACACAGGGTTTATATAGCAGTAAGAATGGAAGAGTTGGAAGATCAGATTACTACTCAGCCCCTGCTATTACCCAATCACTCGTACTACAGAAGGTCAGGAGGCCTTGTTAGTCTCAATAATAATGAAGACAATCAGCAGAAAATGGCTGCCAGAAACACAAACAAAACTTCCAGCCTACACAACAGGCCTCTATCAAGATTATGCCACCTGAGCAGAACACAGAAACCTCACTTTAAAAGCATAGAAAGAACACCCACAAAGAGAAAATCCAAGTCTCAGTATGAAAAAGCAGTTTACAATTTAGTAATTTAAATAGAAAAGCAATTATAGTAATGCACACTATTACAGTTCCTAGCTGTAGCCACTAAATGAAAGTTTTAAACAGATCAAGGAGCAGACTCGAGAATGCTTTTAACAGACAAAATGCACAGAAAAGTTTGGATAGAGCACTCACAAACAGAAAATACAACTCTCAGTATGAAAAAGCAGTTTACAGTTAAGTAATGTTAAAACAGTTTAAAACAGTACATAAATGCAGTGAAACAATAAAAAAGCTTTATAACAGTGCAAAAATATAGTAGATCAACTGTATAGCACAATTATAAGTGTTTCAGAAGTGCAATTCAGTGAAATAAGTGTAAGAAATAACTTAGCCTGCTCTTGGAATCTTAAGGAATTTCCACTTATGCAATGCAATCCAGAGCCTGACAATACAAGCAGAACCTTTATAAGACACAGGGTTTATATAGCAGTAAGAATGGAAGAGTTGGAAGATCAGATTACTACTCAGCCCCTGCTATTACCCAATCACTGGTACTACAGAAGGTCAGGAGGCCTTGTTAGTCTCAATAATAATGAAGACAATCAGCAGAAAATGGCTGCCAGAAACACAAACAAAACTTCCAGCCTACACAACAGGCCTCTATCAAGATTATGCCACCTGAGCAGAACACAGAAACCTCACTTTAAAAGCATAGAAAGAACACCCACAAAGAGAAAATCCAAGTCTCAGTATGAAAAAGCAGTTTACAATTTAGTAATTTAAATAAAAAGCAATTATAGTAATGCACACTATTACAGTTCCTAGCTGTAGCCACTAAATGAAAGTTTTAAACAGATCAAGGAGCAGACTCGAGAATGCTTTTAACAGACAAAAATGCACAGAAAAGTTTGGATAGAGCACTCACAAACAGAAAATACAACTCTCAGTATGAAAAAGCAGTTTACAGTTAAGTAATGTTAAAACAGTTTAAAACAGTACATAAATGCAGTGAAACAATAAAAAAGCTTTATAACAGTGCAAAAATATAGTAGATCAACTGTATAGCACAATTATAAGTGTTTCAGAAGTGCAATTCAGTGAAATAAGTGTAAGAAATAACTTAGCCTGCTCTTGGAATCTTAAGGAATTTCCACTTATGCAATGCAATCCAGAGCCTGACAATACAAGCAGAACCTTTATAAGACACAGGGTTTATATAGCAGTAAGAATGGAAGAGTTGGAAGATCAGATTACTACTCAGCCCCTGCTATTACCCAATCACTCATACTACAGAAGGTCAGGAGGCCTTGTTAGTCTCAATAATAATGAAGACAATCAGCAGAAAATGGCTGCCAGAAACACAAACAAAACTTCCAGCCTACACAACAGGCCTCTATCAAGATTATGCCACCTGAGCAGAACACAGAAACCTCACTTTAAAAGCATAGAAAGAACACCCACAAAGAGAAAATCCAAGTCTCAGTATGAAAAAGCAGTTTACAATTTAGTACTTTAAATAAAATAAAATTGTAGTAATGCACACTATTACAGTTCCTAGCTGTAGCCACTAAATGAAAGTTTTAAACAGATCAAGGAGCAGACTCGAGAATGCTTTTAACAGACAAAAATGCACAGAAAAGTTCGGATAGAGCACTCACAAACAGAAAATACAACTCTCAGTATGAAAAAGCAGTTTACAGTTAAGTAATGTTAAAACAGTTTAAAACAGTACATAAATGCAGTGAAACAATAAAAAGCTTTATAACAGTGCAAAAATATAGTAGATCAACTGTATAGCACAATTATAAGCATTTCAGAAGTGCAATTCAGTGAAATAAGTGTAAGAAATAACTTAGCCTGCTCTTGGAATCTTAAGGAATTTCCACTTATGCAATGCAATCCAGAGCCTGACAATACAAGCAGAACCTTTATAAGACACAGGGTTTATATAGCAGTAAGAATGGAAGAGTTGGAAGATCAGATTACTACTCAGCCCCTGCTATTACCCAATCACTCATACTACAGAAGGTCAGGAGGCCTTGTTAGTCTCAATAATAATGAAGACAATCAGCAGAAAATGGCTGCCAGAAACACAAACAAAACTTCCAGCCTACACAACAGGCCTCTATCAAGATTATGCCACCTGAGCAGAACACAGAAACCTCACTTTAAAAGCATAGAAAGAACACCCACAAAGAGAAAATCCAAGTCTCAGTATGAAAAAGCAGTTTACAATTTAGTAATTTAAATAAAAAGCAATTATAGTAATGCACACTATTACAGTTCCTAGCTGTAGCCACTAAATGAAAGTTTTAAACAGATCAAGGAGCAGACTCGAGAATGCTTTTAACAGACAAAAATGCACAGAAAAGTTTGGATAGAGCACTCACAAACAGAAAATACAACTCTCAGTATGAAAAAGCAGTTTACAGTTAAGTAATGTTAAAACAGTTTAAAACAGTACATAAATGCAGTGAAACAATAAAAAAGCTTTATAACAGTGCAAAAATATAGTAGATCAACTGTATAGCACAATTATAAGTGTTTCAGAAGTGCAATTCAGTGAAATAAGTGTAAGAAATAACTTAGCCTGCTCTTGGAATCTTAAGGAATTTCCACTTATGCAATGCAATCCAGAGCCTGACAATACAAGCAGAACCTTTATAAGACACAGGGTTTATATAGCAGTAAGAATGGAAGAGTTGGAAGATCAGATTACTACTCAGCCCCTGCTATTACCCAATCACTCGTACTACAGAAGGTCAGGAGGCCTTGTTAGTCTCAATAATAATGAAGACAATCAGCAGAAAATGGCTGCCAGAAACACAAACAAAACTTCCAGCCTACACAACAGGCCTCTATCAAGATTATGCCACCTGAGCAGAACACAGAAACCTCACTTTAAAAGCATAGAAAGAACACCCACAAAGAGAAAATCCAAGTCTCAGTATGAAAAAGCAGTTTACAATTTAGTAATTTAAATAAAAAGCAATTATAGTAATGCACACTATTACAGTTCCTAGCTGTAGCCACTAAATGAAAGTTTTAAACAGATCAAGGAGCAGACTCGAGAATGCTTTTAACAGACAAAAATGCACAGAAAAGTTTGGATAGAGCACTCACAAACAGAAAATACAACTCTCAGTATGAAAAAGCAGTTTACAGTTAAGTAATGTTAAAACAGTTTAAAACAGTACATAAATGCAGTGAAACAATAAAAAGCTTTATAACAGTGCAAAAATATAGTAGATCAACTGTATAGCACAATTATAAGTGTTTCAGAAGTGCAATTCAGTGAAATAAGTGTAAGAAATAACTTAGCCTGCTCTTGGAATCTTAAGGAATTTCCACTTATGCAATGCAATCCAGAGCCTGACAATACAAGCAGAACCTTTATAAGACACAGGGTTTATATAGCAGTAAGAATGGAAGAGTTGGAAGATCAGATTACTACTCAGCCCCTGCTATTACCCAATCACTCATACTACAGAAGGTCAGGAGGCCTTGTTAGTCTCAATAATAATGAAGACAATCAGCAGAAAATGGCTGCCAGAAACACAAACAAAACTTCCAGCCTACACAACAGGCCTCTATCAAGATTATGCCACCTGAGCAGAACACAGAAACCTCACTTTAAAAGCATAGAAAGAACACCCACAAAGAGAAAATCCAAGTCTCAGTATGAAAAAGCAGTTTACAATTTAGTAATTTAAATAAAAACAGCAATTATAGTAATGCACACTATTACAGTTCCTAGCTGTAGCCACTAAATGAAAGTTTTAAACAGATCAAGGAGCAGACTCGAGAATGCTTTTAACAGACAAAAATGCACAGAAAAGTTCGGATAGAGCACTCACAAACAGAAAATACAACTCTCAGTATGAAAAAGCAGTTTACAGTTAAGTAATGTTAAAACAGTTTAAAACAGTACATAAATGCAGTGAAACAATAAAAAGCTTTATAACAGTGCAAAAATATAGTAGATCAACTGTATAGCACAATTATAAGTGTTTCAGAAGTGCAATTCAGTGAAATAAGTGTAAGAAATAACTTAGCCTGCTCTTGGAATCTTAAGGAATTTCCACTTATGCAATGCAATCCAGAGCCTGACAATACAAGCAGAACCTTTATAAGACACAGGGTTTATATAGCAGTAAGAATGGAAGAGTTGGAAGATCAGATTACTACTCAGCCCCTGCTATTACCCAATCACTCGTACTACAGAAGGTCAGGAGGCCTTGTTAGTCTCAATAATAATGAAGACAATCAGCAGAAAATGGCTGCCAGAAACACAAACAAAACTTCCAGCCTACACAACAGGCCTCTATCAAGATTATGCCACCTGAGCAGAACACAGAAACCTCACTTTAAAAGCATAGAAAGAACACCCACAAAGAGAAAATCCAAGTCTCAGTATGAAAAAGCAGTTTACAATTTAGTAATTTAAATTAAAAAAGCAATTATAGTAATGCACACTATTACAGTTCCTAGCTGTAGCCACTAAATGAAAGTTTTAAACAGATCAAGGAGCAGACTCGAGAATGCTTTTAACAGACAAAATGCACAGAAAAGTTTGGATAGAGCACTCACAAACAGAAAATACAACTCTCAGTATGAAAAAGCAGTTTACAGTTAAGTAATGTTAAAACAGTTTAAAACAGTACATAAATGCAGTGAAACAATAAAAAAGCTTTATAACAGTGCAAAAATATAGTAGATCAACTGTATAGCACAATTATAAGTGTTTCAGAAGTGCAATTCAGTGAAATAAGTGTAAGAAATAACTTAGCCTGCTCTTGGAATCTTAAGGAATTTCCACTTATGCAATGCAATCCAGAGCCTGACAATACAAGCAGAACCTTTATAAGACACAGGGTTTATATAGCAGTAAGAATGGAAGAGTTGGAAGATCAGATTACTACTCAGCCCCTGCTATTACCCAATCACTCGTACTACAGAAGGTCAGGAGGCCTTGTTAGTCTCAATAATAATGAAGACAATCAGCAGAAAATGGCTGCCAGAAACACAAACAAAACTTCCAGCCTACACAACAGGCCTCTATCAAGATTATGCCACCTGAGCAGAACACAGAAACCTCACTTTAAAAGCATAGAAAGAACACCCACAAAGAGAAAATCCAAGTCTCAGTATGAAAAAGCAGTTTACAATTTAGTAATTTAAATAAAAAGCAATTATAGTAATGCACACTATTACAGTTCCTAGCTGTAGCCACTAAATGAAAGTTTTAAACAGATCAAGGAGCAGACTCGAGAATGCTTTTAACAGACAAAAATGCACAGAAAAGTTTGGATAGAGCACTCACAAACAGAAAATACAACTCTCAGTATGAAAAAGCAGTTTACAGTTAAGTAATGTTAAAACAGTTTAAAACAGTACATAAATGCAGTGAAACAATAAAAAAAGCTTTATAACAGTGCAAAAATATAGTAGATCAACTGTATAGCACAATTATAAGCGTTTCAGAAGTGCAATTCAGTGAAATAAGTGTAAGAAATAACTTAGCCTGCTCTTGGAATCTTAAGGAATTTCCACTTATGCAATGCAATCCAGAGCCTGACAATACAAGCAGAACCTTTATAAGACACAGGGTTTATATAGCAGTAAGAATGGAAGAGTTGGAAGATCAGATTACTACTCAGCCCCTGCTATTACCCAATCACTCGTACTACAGAAGGTCAGGAGGCCTTGTTAGTCTCAATAATAATGAAGACAATCAGCAGAAAATGGCTGCCAGAAACACAAACAAAACTTCCAGCCTACACAACAGGCCTCTATCAAGATTATGCCACCTGAGCAGAACACAGAAACCTCACTTTAAAAGCATAGAAAGAACACCCACAAAGAGAAAATCCAAGTCTCAGTATGAAAAAGCAGTTTACAATTTAGTAATTTAAATAAAAAAATTGTAGTAATGCACACTATTACAGTTCCTAGCTGTAGCCACTAAATGAAAGTTTTAAACAGATCAAGGAGCAGACTCGAGAATGCTTTTAACAGACAAAAATGCACAGAAAAGTTTGGATAGAGCACTCACAAACAGAAAATACAACTCTCAGTATGAAAAAGCAGTTTACAGTTAAGTAATGTTAAAACAGTTTAAAACAGTACATAAATGCAGTGAAACAATAAAAAAGCTTTATAACAGTGCAAAATATAGTAGATCAACTGTATAGCACAATTATAAGTGTTTCAGAAGTGCAATTCAGTGAAATAAGTGTAAGAAATAACTTAGCCTGCTCTTGGAATCTTAAGGAATTTCCACTTATGCAATGCAATCCAGAGCCTGACAATACAAGCAGAACCTTTATAAGACACAGGGTTTATATAGCAGTAAGAATGGAAGAGTTGGAAGATCAGATTACTACTCAGCCCCTGCTATTACCCAATCACTCATACTACAGAAGGTCAGGAGGCCTTGTTAGTCTCAATAATAATGAAGACAATCAGCAGAAAATGGCTGCCAGAAACACAAACAAAACTTCCAGCCTACACAACAGGCCTCTATCAAGATTATGCCACCTGAGCAGAACACAGAAACCTCACTTTAAAAGCATAGAAAGAACACCCACAAAGAGAAAATCCAAGTCTCAGTATGAAAAAGCAGTTTACAATTTAGTAATTTAAATAAAAAAGCAATTATAGTAATGCACACTATTACAGTTCCTAGCTGTAGCCACTAAATGAAAGTTTTAAACAGATCAAGGAGCAGACTCGAGAATGCTTTTAACAGACAAAAATGCACAGAAAAGTTTGGATAGAGCACTCACAAACAGAAAATACAACTCTCAGTATGAAAAAGCAGTTTACAGTTAAGTAATGTTAAAACAGTTTAAAACAGTACATAAATGCAGTGAAACAATAAAAAGCTTTATAACAGTGCAAAATATAGTAGATCAACTGTATAGCACAATTATAAGTGTTTCAGAAGTGCAATTCAGTGAAATAAGTGTAAGAAATAACTTAGCCTGCTCTTGGAATCTTAAGGAATTTCCACTTATGCAATGCAATCCAGAGCCTGACAATACAAGCAGAACCTTTATAAGACACAGGGTTTATATAGCAGTAAGAATGGAAGAGTTGGAAGATCAGATTACTACTCAGCCCCTGCTATTACCCAATCACTCGTACTACAGAAGGTCAGGAGGCCTTGTTAGTCTCAATAATAATGAAGACAATCAGCAGAAAATGGCTGCCAGAAACACAAACAAAACTTCCAGCCTACACAACAGGCCTCTATCAAGATTATGCCACCTGAGCAGAACACAGAAACCTCACTTTAAAAGCATAGAAAGAACACCCACAAAGAGAAAATCCAAGTCTCAGTATGAAAAAGCAGTTTACAATTTAGTAATTTAAATAAAAAGCAATTATAGTAATGCACACTATTACAGTTCCTAGCTGTAGCCACTAAATGAAAGTTTTAAACAGATCAAGGAGCAGACTCGAGAATGCTTTTAACAGACAAAAATGCACAGAAAAGTTTGGATAGAGCACTCACAAACAGAAAATACAACTCTCAGTATGAAAAAGCAGTTTACAGTTAAGTAATGTTAAAACAGTTTAAAACAGTACATAAATGCAGTGAAACAATAAAAGCTTTATAACAGTGCAGAAATATAGTAGATCAACTGTATAGCACAATTATAAGCGTTTCAGAAGTGCAATTCAGTGAAATAAGTGTAAGAAATAACTTAGCCTGCTCTTGGAATCTTAAGGAATTTCCACTTATGCAATGCAATCCAGAGCCTGACAATACAAGCAGAACCTTTATAAGACACAGGGTTTATATAGCAGTAAGAATGGAAGAGTTGGAAGATCAGATTACTACTCAGCCCCTGCTATTACCCAATCACTCATACTACAGAAGGTCAGGAGGCCTTGTTAGTCTCAATAATAATGAAGACAATCAGCAGAAAATGGCTGCCAGAAACACAAACAAAACTTCCAGCCTACACAACAGGCCTTTATCAAGATTATGCCACCTGAGCAGAACACAGAAACCTCACTTTAAATGCATAGAAAGAACACCCCAAAGAGAAAATCCAAGTCTCAGTATGAAAAAGCAGTTTACAATTTAGTAATTTAAATAAAAAGACCCATTAAAGTAATGCACACTATTACAGTTCCTAGCTGTAGCCACTAAATGAAAGTTTTAAACAGATCAAGGAGCAGACTCGAGAATGCATTTAACAGACAAATGCACAGAAAAGTTTGGATAGAGCAATCACAAACAGAAAATACAACTCCCAGTATGAAAAAGCAGTTTACAGTTAAGTAAAGTTAAAACAGTTTAAAACAGTACATAAATGCAGTGAAACAATAAAAAAAGCTTTATAACAGTGCAAAAATATAGTAGATCAACTGTATAGCACAATTATAAGTGTTTCAGAAGTGCAATTCAGTGAAATAAGTGTAAGAAATAACTTAGCCTGCTCTTGGAATCTTAAGGAATTTCCACTTATGCAATGCAATCCAGAGCCTGACAATACAAGCAGAACCTTTATAAGACACAGGGTTTATATAGCAGTAAGAATGGAAGAGTTGGAAGATCAGATTACTACTCAGCCCCTGCTATTACCCAATCACTCGTACTACAGAAGGTCAGGAGGCCTTGTTAGTCTCAATAATAATGAAGACAATCAGCAGAAAATGGCTGCCAGAAACACAAACAAAACTTCCAGCCTACACAACAGGCCTCTATCAAGATTATGCCACCTGAGCAGAACACAGAAACCTCACTTTAAAAGCATAGAAAGAACACCCACAAAGAGAAAATCCAAGTCTCAGTATGAAAAAGCAGTTTACAATTTAGTAATTTAAATAAAAAGCAATTATAGTAATGCACACTATTACAGTTCCTAGCTGTAGCCACTAAATGAAAGTTTTAAACAGATCAAGGAGCAGACTCGAGAATGCTTTTAACAGACAAAATGCACAGAAAAGTTTGGATAGAGCACTCACAAACAGAAAATACAACTCTCAGTATGAAAAAGCAGTTTACAGTTAAGTAATGTTAAAACAGTTTAAAACAGTACATAAATGCAGTGAAACAATAAAAAGCTTTATAACAGTGCAAAAATATAGTAGATCAACTGTATAGCACAATTATAAGCATTTCAGAAGTGCAATTCAGTGAAATAAGTGTAAGAAATAACTTAGCCTGCTCTTGGAATCTTAAGGAATTTCCACTTATGCAATGCAATCCAGAGCCTGACAATACAAGCAGAACCTTTATAAGACACAGGGTTTATATAGCAGTAAGAATGGAAGAGTTGGAAGATCAGATTACTACTCAGCCCCTGCTATTACCCAATCACTCGTACTACAGAAGGTCAGGAGGCCTTGTTAGTCTCAATAATAATGAAGACAATCAGCAGAAAATGGCTGCCAGAAACACAAACAAAACTTCCAGCCTACACAACAGGCCTCTATCAAGATTATGCCACCTGAGCAGAACACAGAAACCTCACTTTAAAAGCATAGAAAGAACACCCACAAAGAGAAAATCCAAGTCTCAGTATGAAAAAGCAGTTTACAATTTAGTAATTTAAATAAAAAGCAATTATAGTAATGCACACTATTACAGTTCCTAGCTGTAGCCACTAAATGAAAGTTTTAAACAGATCAAGGAGCAGACTCGAGAATGCTTTTAACAGACAAAAATGCACAGAAAAGTTTGGATAGAGCACTCACAAACAGAAAATACAACTCTCAGTATGAAAAAGCAGTTTACAGTTAAGTAATGTTAAAACAGTTTAAAACAGTACATAAATGCAGTGAAACAATAAAAAGCTTTATAACAGTGCAAAATATAGTAGATCAACTGTATAGCACAATTATAAGTGTTTCAGAAGTGCAATTCAGTGAAATAAGTGTAAGAAATAACTTAGCCTGCTCTTGGAATCTTAAGGAATTTCCACTTATGCAATGCAATCCAGAGCCTGACAATACAAGCAGAACCTTTATAAGACACAGGGTTTATATAGCAGTAAGAATGGAAGAGTTGGAAGATCAGATTACTACTCAGCCCCTGCTATTACCCAATCACTCATACTACAGAAGGTCAGGAGGCCTTGTTAGTCTCAATAATAATGAAGACAATCAGCAGAAAATGGCTGCCAGAAACACAAACAAAACTTCCAGCCTACACAACAGGCCTCTATCAAGATTATGCCACCTGAGCAGAACACAGAAACCTCACTTTAAAAGCATAGAAAGAACACCCACAAAGAGAAAATCCAAGTCTCAGTATGAAAAAGCAGTTTACAATTTAGTAATTTAAATAAAAAGCAATTATAGTAATGCACACTATTACAGTTCCTAGCTGTAGCCACTAAATGAAAGTTTTAAACAGATCAAGGAGCAGACTCGAGAATGCTTTTAACAGACAAAAATGCACAGAAAAGTTCGGATAGAGCACTCACAAACAGAAAATACAACTCTCAGTATGAAAAAGCAGTTTACAGTTAAGTAATGTTAAAACAGTTTAAAACAGTACATAAATGCAGTGAAACAATAAAAAAGCTTTATAACAGTGCAAAAATATAGTAGATCAACTGTATAGCACAATTATAAGTGTTTCAGAAGTGCAATTCAGTGAAATAAGTGTAAGAAATAACTTAGCCTGCTCTTGGAATCTTAAGGAATTTCCACTTATGCAATGCAATCCAGAGCCTGACAATACAAGCAGAACCTTTATAAGACACAGGGTTTATATAGCAGTAAGAATGGAAGAGTTGGAAGATCAGATTACTACTCAGCCCCTGCTATTACCCAATCACTCATACTACAGAAGGTCAGGAGGCCTTGTTAGTCTCAATAATAATGAAGACAATCAGCAGAAAATGGCTGCCAGAAACACAAACAAAACTTCCAGCCTACACAACAGGCCTCTATCAAGATTATGCCACCTGAGCAGAACACAGAAACCTCACTTTAAAAGCATAGAAAGAACACCCACAAAGAGAAAATCCAAGTCTCAGTATGAAAAAGCAGTTTACAATTTAGTAATTTAAATAAAAAACAATTATAGTAATGCACACTATTACAGTTCCTAGCTGTAGCCACTAAATGAAAGTTTTAAACAGATCAAGGAGCAGACTCAAGAATGCTTTTAACAGAAAAAATGCACAGAAAAGTTTGGATAGAGCACTCACAAACAGAAAATACAACTCTCAGTATGAAAAAGCAGTTTACAGTTAAGTAATGTTAAAACAGTTTAAAACAGTACATAAATGCAGTGAAACAATAAAAAGCTTTATAACAGTGCAAAAATATAGTAGATCAACTGTATAGCACAATTATAAGTGTTTCAGAAGTGCAATTCAGTGAAATAAGTGTAAGAAATAACTTAGCCTGCTCTTGGAATCTTAAGGAATTTCCACTTATGCAATGCAATCCAGAGCCTGACAATACAAGCAGAACCTTTATAAGACACAGGGTTTATATAGCAGTAAGAATGGAAGAGTTGGAAGATCAGATTACTACTCAGCCCCTGCTATTACCCAATCACTCGTACTACAGAAGGTCAGGAGGCCTTGTTAGTCTCAATAATAATGAAGACAATCAGCAGAAAATGGCTGCCAGAAACACAAACAAAACTTCCAGCCTACACAACAGGCCTCTATCAAGATTATGCCACCTGAGCAGAACACAGAAACCTCACTTTAAAAGCATAGAAAGAACACCCACAAAGAGAAAATCCAAGTCTCAGTATGAAAAAGCAGTTTACAATTTAGTAATTTAAATAAAAAAAAGCAATTATAGTAATGCACACTATTACAGTTCCTAGCTGTAGCCACTAAATGAAAGTTTTAAACAGATCAAGGAGCAGACTCGAGAATGCTTTTAACAGACAAAAATGCACAGAAAAGTTTGGATAGAGCACTCACAAACAGAAAATACAACTCTCAGTATGAAAAAGCAGTTTACAGTTAAGTAATGTTAAAACAGTTTAAAACAGTACATAAATGCAGTGAAACAATAAAAAAGCTTTATAACAGTGCAAAAATATAGTAGATCAACTGTATAGCACAATTATAAGCATTTCAGAAGTGCAATTCAGTGAAATAAGTGTAAGAAATAACTTAGCCTGCTCTTGGAATCTTAAGGAATTTCCACTTATGCAATGCAATCCAGAGCCTGACAATACAAGCAGAACCTTTATAAGACACAGGGTTTATATAGCAGTAAGAATGGAAGAGTTGGAAGATCAGATTACTACTCAGCCCCTGCTATTACCCAATCACTCGTACTACAGAAGGTCAGGAGGCCTTGTTAGTCTCAATAATAATGAAGACAATCAGCAGAAAATGGCTGCCAGAAACACAAACAAAACTTCCAGCCTACACAACAGGCCTCTATCAAGATTATGCCACCTGAGCAGAACACAGAAACCTCACTTTAAAAGCATAGAAAGAACACCCACAAAGAGAAAATCCAAGTCTCAGTATGAAAAAGCAGTTTACAATTTAGTAATTTAAATAAAAAGAACAATTATAGTAATGCACACTATTACAGTTCCTAGCTGTAGCCACTAAATGAAAGTTTTAAACAGATCAAGGAGCATACTCGAGAATGCTTTTAACAGACAAAAATGTACAGAAAAGTTCACATAGAGCACTCACAAACAGAAAATACAACTCTCAGTATGAAAAAGCAGTTTACAGTTAAGTAATGTTAAAACAGTTTAAAACAGTACATAAATGCAGTGAAACAATAAAAAAGCTTTATAACAGTGCAAAAATATAGTAGATCAACTGTATAGCACAATTATAAGTGTTTCAGAAGTGCAATTCAGTGAAATAAGTGTAAGAAATAACTTAGCCTGCTCTTGGAATCTTAAGGAATTTCCACTTATGCAATGCAATCCAGAGCCTGACAATACAAGCAGAACCTTTATAAGACACAGGGTTTATATAGCAGTAAGAATGGAAGAGTTAGAAGATCAGATTACTACTCAGCCCCTGCTATTACCCAATCACTTGTACTACAGAAGGTCAGGAGGCCTTGTTAGTCTCAATAATAATGAAGACAATCAGCAGAAAATGGCTGCCAGAAACACAAACAAAACTTCCAGCCTACACAACAGGCCCCTATCAAGATTATGCCACCTGGGCAGAACACAGAAACCTCACTTTAAAAGCATAGAAAGAACACCCACAAAGAGAAAATCCAAGTCTCAGTATGAAAAAGCAGTTTACAATTTAGTAATTTAAATTAAAAAAACAATTATAGTAATGCACACTATTACAGTTCCTAGCCATAGCCACTAAATGAAAGTTTTAAACAGATCAAGGAGCAGACCCGAGTATGCTTTTAACCGACAAAAATGCACAGAAAAGTTCGGATAGAGCACTCACAAACAGAAAATACAACTCTCAGTATGAAAAAGCAGTTTTCAGTTAAGTAATGTTAAAACAGTTTAAAACAGTACATAAATGCAGTGAAACAATAAAAAAGCTTTATAACAGTGCAAGAAATATAGTAGCTCAACTGTATAGCACAATTATAAGCATTTTAGAAGTGCAATTCAGTGAAATAAGTCTAAGAAATCACTTAGTCTGCTCTTGGAATCTTAAGGAATTTCCACTTATGCAAAGCAATCCAGAGCCTGACAATACAAGGTTAAGCCTTTCCTTTTTTGTTTGGAAACAGATAACCACATACGCCTGGATTCTCTCCATCATCCAGCATGGTTATTTTATGGTTTGGATGTCCTGGCCTTCCTCATCCTTCTCCTTGCCACCTTCCTCATATTTCTCTGTTTCTTTGGGAACTGATGGAAAAGGGAGCTATACAACCTGTTCCTTTGTCTCAACAGGGAACATAGTTTTATTCCACAATATTTCTGGTTCCCAAGAAGGAGGAGTCATGGAAGCAGAGTCTATAGACTTATCCTATCTCAACACTTTTCTCAATATTCCTTCCTTCAGGATGTTGTCCTCATACCCATTTTCTTCTTTTGCTTTCTTAGGCTTTTCTAGCTTCCCTGGATTTATTCATATTCTCTTCAGGAAGTTTTTATGCTTCTCTGTTTCTTCCTCTCATTATCAATTGTCTCATTTGCCTTTTTATCTGTCTACAGCTCTAAGGGTATTTATCAAATGTAAGGCCCCTGTGTTAGCTTTCTGCAGACTTCAGGGAATACAGGTATTTCTTTATTTGGATGAACACCTGATTCAAGACCCCTTCAGCAGTTCCTCCTCCAAAATCTACACTTCAGTATGGTCTTACACAGTCTGGGATTCATCATCAATTTAAAAAAGTCTGTGTTGACCCCCCTGTCCAAAACCAAGTGTTTTTAAGTTCCAGGATTCAGACCATACCAATGCTGGTTTCTCTTCCGCCTTCCAAAATCCTCCCTTTGACTACTTATTTCCAGTCTCCTCTTCCAGGTCTTCCTGCAAGGAAATTTCTCTGAGCCCTGAGGTACATGGCTTCCATTATTCCCATTGTTCCTTTTGTCAAACTCCATGTGAGGAAATTTCCATAGTATCTCAAGACTGTTTGGCTCCAGCACTACCATCCTCAGGAGTTTCCAGTCCCTCTTTTATCCTGTCTCAAACACTAACTCTGCTGGTTGATTCAGCAGATCTCCCTAATTCACATAATCCTTTTCTGGTTCCTTTTCCTATTCAAGAGCTGTACGTGGATGCTTCTGATTGAGGTTGGGGACATCCTCCAACAGTCTAAAAGTTGAAGTATTTGGTCCCATCAGACCACATTGATATCAAAGATATGAGAGCTCTAATTCTAGCTTTTCAGGCCTTTTACTCCTTTTGGATTTCAGGTCCTCTAAAGGTCTATACTGACAATATCACAGTCATGGTACATTAACAAGTGGGGGGGGCACAGACTTCTAAGATGACTGCACATTGAGTAACAGCTTAATTTCAGCTCTCCCAGTGTGAAAACAGAAACTCAGAAGAGAGAGCTAATGAACTCGCATTTGTGGGTAAATTTCAGTAACTGGCTAATATGTGCACTGCCTAGATGCCAGCAAAAAAGAATTTCAGAGAACCTGAAAGAAAATCAATCACAAAAGGTGAGGAAAATACTGACTGGGAAGAATTCTGCAGCTGTTCAGCAAAAAGCAGTGCAAGCTGCAGCTTTGGTGCAAGACATGACTTTCAGTAACCTAGAGGAAAAATAAGTCAAATGTATTCAGAGCTGGTTAAAATAAATGAAACACTGATGGAGTATATCAACTCAAATAAAAAAAAAGTCTGGAAATAATGGAAGAAGTTTTAAACAGATATTCAGATGAGGTGATAAAACTGCAAAAATCAGAGATCAAAATCAAGAAAAGGCTGGCTGAATATGAGACTGCTCAAGAAAATGTTTCAAAATAATAGAATTAGAGGACAGGGCATGTAGGGAAAACCTGAGATTTTCTGCTGTACCAGACAAACTGGAAAGAATATATTAATTTTATGAAATCACAAATAAGCAACTGGGCTGGTATTACACAGCAGGAGTTAATTGAAAGGGCACATCATGTATATACTTCAAACCTGGCAATGAGAATGCAATCCAGATCTTTAATAGGAAATATACAATCCTACCAGCAGAAGGAGTTGATTCTAACAAAACTGTGGTAGAAGGACAAAGTACTAAAAGTGTGAGATAGTAGAGAGTTTGTGGAAAATGATTACTCACTGCACACCAGGCAGAATAGGAATAAATTAATTCCAGTAATCAGGGAATGTCGAAAGCAGGCATGAGATTCAAACTGCTGCACCCAGCTATTTTCAGAATATTCTTTCCAAGAGGGACAAAATCATTTTTTGATGCAGAACATGCTATGGAAGGAATAGAAATGTTTGTTCAACAAAAAGTGAGCTGTGAAACAGGAGATTCTTCTTGTTTGTCTGGTAATAAAGACCACAGAGACACTGTGCCAGTGAAATCTTTTCCAATATTTCAACAGAAAATGCTTGAGAGAGAGAGAAAACTCAAGATTTGACTAGAAGAGCTGAGAGTATGCTGGAAATGTGGCAAAGACTGGATTTGGGAGATGGAGATAAACAAGAGTAAAACCAGCAACTTGGAAATTGACAAATAAATGTGAGATTACAAAGCATTAATTATATTTGTGAAATATGACAGAACAGAAAACATGGAAATATTGGACTTTTTTTACTTTAACTTATAGGGGATTCTAAAGCATATGCCCTACTTCATGCTATTAATGTTTAGAAGAAGAAGGGATAGAGTTAACTGTAAGTGAAACAAAATTGTGTTCTTAACAGTAGTATTTTTATAATCCATTATATAGTCTGCATGCTATAAAGTTTTCTCAGTTATTTTCAAGTGTAAATGGGACACTAAAGTAAATGTGCCCCTGTTTTTTTTTCTCCTCTTCTTTCTCCTTGTTCACTTTTAAGAAATGTAGACATTGCAACATAGAAAAAGAAGAAAAGTTTGGTCAAAAAAGCATGATGCAAGAAAAGCTGATGTGTGTTTTCTCATTCTTGCATAGAGGATGACTTAACTGAGGTCCTTGACTTCATCTAGTAACAAGTTTTAAGAGAAAGTAAATAAATAAAAAAGAACATTGGATATAATACAGATTTCCTCTAGCAAATAAATGGTGTAGAAGCAACTTTGTATCTGGTTCTCATGTATTCATGGAAACTGACAACAATAAAAGCAGAATACTTCTTTCTTTTAATAGATAGCAGAAAATCTTTTCTGAAAGCATTCAAGTGTTTTCCCAATCTGGGACAGCAATAAGGATAAGACAAAACAAAACAGCACTTAGTAGAAGCACAGACTATACCATGCATGGCCTACCTTCCTATTAGGTTAACCTAAGTCTGTAAGTGTGGCTGACAGTTTGGGACAATTGTTCCTATTTGGAGGGTAAAACATCAATATTTGAAGATGTACATAGTTGTATGTGTTAATAGATTTAGGGGTGCTACAGCAGCTCTAAGTTTAAAACTGCTAATTGACTACATTCATTTTTGAATTTTTCCCATCCATCCTCTGCTGAACTCAGGTAGGCTACCAGCCACAACTCTGAGCTGAGATACCAGATGATTAGAGGCTTCTGAGCTTCCCAAAAGACATAAGTTGCCTGTTTTACTTGATTATACTATTGACTGCACTTTTTATTGTGTTATGTTTATTTAATGCTGTAAATTAAACTGCACTGTTTCTACTGCATTTGTTTTCCTTACTGTGCCTGTTAAATCATATTGCTGTTTTCACTGTCACATAGTACTTTTTTGCTATTTTCACTGTTTGCAAAGCATCTGTTCTGTTTTCCCACCAAGCAGAGTTTCAAATAGCTGACTTGATTGCTGTTTTTCTGTTATTTAAAACATTTATGCCTTACTGCTGTTTAAAATATGTTTTTTTTTTTTTTATGTTTCCCGCCTAAATTAGTGTAGCTAGTAGGTGTAGCATGATCCAGATACAGTTTGCTGCAGCTGGGTCTGTTTGTAGTGGCTGTTGTACTTTGAGCACATTTTCCAAGCCATCTTTGTTTGGAAGGGAAGGGGCCCTTCTGTGTCCTTGTGAGATAAGTGTGCTGACTGGAACTTGTCTGGTGAAAGGTGATTGGTTTAGGGCTTGGAATAAGAACTCTCCTTAGTTCTTTTGAGTTTTTTAAAAGTTTTTTTTTTTTTTTTTTAAGTTTTTAGCTTCTGGTATTTAAGCCTTGCATTTGAGCCAGTTTATGCTTGTTTGAACTGAGCTGGGCTACCAGCCGAAAATCTGAGCTGAGATTCTAGATGATTAGATGCTTCTGAGCTTCCCAAAAAAACATAAATTGCCTGTTTTTTTGCTTGATTATACTATTTAATACACTTTATATTGTGTTCTGCGTATTTAATACTGTATTTTAATACTGTAAACTAAACTGCACTGTTTGTGCTGCATTTGTCTGCCTTGCTGTGCCTGTTAAATTGTATTTTATTGGTGTTTTCACTGTTGCAAATTGCATTTTTGCTATTTTCACTGTATGCAAAGTAAGTGTTGCTACATTTCACTGTTTGCAAAACATCTGTTCTGTTTTCTCACCAAGCAGTGTTTTAAATAACTGATTTGCTTGCCTGTTCAAAACATTCTTTAGTGTTTCCTTGTTATTTTTCCGCTGTTTAAAACCTTTTTAGTGTGTCACTGATATTTTTCTGCTGTTGAAAATTTTTTTTTTTTTTTTTTTTTACTGTTTCCCGTCAAAATTAGTGTAGATAGTAGCTGTAGCATAGTCCAGATACAGGTTTGCTATATCTGGGTCTGTTTGTAGTGGTTGTTGTATTCTGAACACATTTTCCAAGCTATCTTTGATTGGAAGGGGCCCTGCTGCACCCTTGTGAGAGACGTCTGCTGATTGGTCTAGGGCTTGGAGTAGGCACTCGCATTGGTTCATTTGATTTTTTTAAAAGGTGTTTTAAGTTTTTAGCTTCTTGTGTTTAAGCCCTGCATTTGAGCATGTTTCCTGCTTGTTTGAACACCCTTCACTGCCAAGCAATTGTGCTCCATAGCTGGACAGATCATTCTGACAATTTTTCCCTTTGATGCAGCTGTAGTACATTAGTGTAGTCCTTATCTTTAATCCATCTCTGATCTAAGAAGTATTGCTAGTGAGATGTGACCTATTAAACCATCCCCTAAAACCCTGTCAGGAATACAAATCTACATAATACCGTCTAGATCAGTCCTGAAAGCACCCCCTTTGTGATAACAGTTCTTCAAACCTAACATTATGGACAATTGTACTACCCTTGTTTCTCCTGCCAGCCTTATTGGCTTGGGTCTCCTGAGGCAGCGTAGCAACTGCCTCATGTGAACTGATAACCCTCTACTAATAACTCACTCTAGTACAGAGTGCAGAGATGTATCTATGCCAAGAATCTTGAATCCCTGCTCTCACACTCAAAACAGTAACACTGAAAAGGTTGCCCACTCACACACCACTACTCATGCACATAGTACCACTATTCATACACACAGAACGCATCCAACACATAAATCAACATATGTGGGGCTTCTGTCAAAAACATTACCAAAACACCAAAGACCTCCAAAACAAAAGACTGCTACAACTAACACAGTTCCCAAGACACATAGCAACACCAGTGTCTCACCTACCAAGCCCTTAAGGTGTAACACTCAAAAAACTAATTTTCTTGTCTTTGGAGACTCCATAGTGAGACACACGGATGTCCCACTCACACATTAGATAAGAAGAAAGTCACGGTCAACTGCCTGTCCAGAACCAGGATTCATCAGATCACGCATGCACTCAGGTCTCTCGGCAACAAATACCATTATAACTCTCTAAAGGCTCATGTTGGAGTGAACAACCTGAGATGTACCTCACTGGACTATATAAAGAGAGACATGATTGAGATCTCTGAGTATGTGTCCCAGGCATGTATGTCCCTAGCCTTGTGCAGCATATTTCCCTCACCTAGAATGATGCCAAAGTATAAACAAGAAATTATCAATTTCAATAATTGGCTTAGTTTTTGGTGTCATTCAAAGGGGGTCCAGTTTCTGTCAGCCTGGGATGACATGGTCAACAAACCTCGCTGCTTTTCCAGAGACAGTTTGCACCTGGCACCACTAGGCTTTTAGCTGCTGTCAATGACTCTTGCCTCACCATAGTGCCTTTTTAGGCAAGGTCTCAAAAACAAAATTGCAGATGTGAAAATTGCCAACTATAACAAAATAAGGATTATGCTGCTAAATGCTAAGAGCTTAAACCAAAAACTGCACACCCTGGAAGCACTTCTATCACTGGAGGAAGTAGATGTCTGAGCAATCACAGAAACCTGGTTCAAGGCCTCAGAAAGTACCCTGGCCTTGCAAGGCTACAATGCCTTCCACACTTTCAGACTGCAAAAGGAAGACGTGAGAACCAAAGGAGGTGGTGTTTCTATCTATATTAAAGATAAATTCACCTCCAGACTAGTTGGAATGAACAACTCCATGAAGTTACTCCAAGTTCAGATTACTGTGGGTAAGATCCCCATTCAAGTCATAGCTAGCTGTAGATCTTCCTCCATGGATTATGATGTGTACAAGGCCTACTTGAACAAACTGGAATCATTCCAAATATTGCCAAACACTCTGGTTATGGGGGATTTCAATTATCCCACCATCCACTGGGAAACCTACTCTAGCCCTAACTCACTAGTGCAAAAGTTCCTTGACTTTGTTAACTCAAAGGCCCTGAAACAAATTGTTCAGACCTAAACAAGAGGAACAAATATACTAGATCTGGTCCACACTAACATGACAAGCAGATGACTGTCGCAACTGTTGGACCCTCATTAGTTAAATCTGACCACAAATCACTCACCTTTGAAAGGGCACTAACACCAGAACTCACAAAGGGTAAAGTCTCACTAAAAACTTCACCAAAGCAAAGTATACCCTCTTAGGGGAAGGTATAAATGCATTCCAAGCCCCACCCTCAGCTGGAAGTGATAACTACACCAAAGCCCTGTACAATCACTTGTATAAGTGTATATACTTGGCTGTTCCATACAGAATTAAAGCCAGAGCACCAAGTAAAAAAAAAAAGCTGCCCTGGTGGACATCTAGCATCAACAAACTTTACAACAAATGCAAAAAGTTGCTGTCTAAGAAAACTAAGGTGAAGCCCCATTAATGGAAAAGCACCCTCCTCAGCCTCAATAGACAAATAAGACAACATGTCAAATTCTGTAAGGGTAACTTTGAGAAAAACTTAGCAATCGCAGCCAAGGATAATCATATAGCTACATAAGTAGCTTAACAGGTAGGGCCCAAGCATGTACCGAACTAGCGACTAACTGTATCACACACACTGATCCTGCAGAGATGGAAAAACTGCTAGTAGACAGATATGGTGAAAATTTCACTCCCTTATTCCCTCCAAACTTATCACAAACCTTGCCCTCAGTTTCACCCCCACCCTACATATTTGAAGAGGTCATTAAAGCCTTGTCTAAGGCAAAAAACACAGCCTCTATGGGACAAGACGTCATCCCAGGCTGTCTTCTATACAAACTAAGACATGAACTAGCATCACCATTAACTACCGTATTCAATCACAGCCTAACCACTGGCTTTGTTCCTGCAGAATGGATAACAGCAACAGTTATTCCCTTCCACAAAGATGGTGTAGCAACAGACCCAGGGAATTTTTGTTCGACCAGCCTCATCTGTAAAGCCATGAAACATATCATCATAGATCTCATATATAAAGAGATAGGTGACCTCCAAACTCTGAATCCAAACCAATTCAGCTTCATCAAGGGCAGATCCTGCCTGTTAAACCTGGTGGATTTCTTAGAAAATGTGACCAGAGCCATTGATGAGGGCAAATCTGTGCACACAGAATACCTCGACTTGGCAAAGGTCTTTGACACAATCCCACACTCAGGCATTACCGATAAACTCTTAGCAAACTGAATGTAAACCCTTTTGTTGTAAGATGGTTTGTCAACTGGCTCACAAACTGGTCACACACTATCAAAATGGGTGACTCCACATCAACCAGCAGACCTGTTACCAGTGGGGATGGCACAAGGGTCAGTGCTGGGCCCCTACTATTTGGTATATACTTCTCAGAAGTTCAGGCCAAAACTAAGGGGCTGTGGCTGACCAAGTTTGCGGATGACTACAAAATGGGTGCAATTACTGAATCCCCAAATTATGTCAGTATACTTCGGGAGGGTCTTAATCATGGTCATGGTCACAAATTGAATGCAAAGAAATGCATCATAATTCCCTTCAGTAAAAACAATGTCCCTTCACACTATCAAATTAACAACAATGCCCTATGTACCTACAAAGTGGTAAGAGTTCTGGGATCACAAGTAGACTGCGACCTTAGCTTTGACCACCAAGTGTCTACTGTAGTAAGGAAGGCTTTCTACACAGCACACTTGATTAGCAAAGGCATCACCTCTAGAGCAAAGGAGGTAATAATCCCCCTATACTCATCACTAATCAGTCCCATAATTGAGTATAATGCCCCTTTTAGCATGTATCATACAAAGCACCTGCAGCAATTGGAGAGAACTCAGACATTTCTAACTAAGAATATCAAGGGACTCCAGCACATGCCTTATACAGACTGACAAAAGTCCCCTGTCACTATACTCATTATCGTATAGACTTCTTAGAGGAGACTTATGCCTGGCTTACAGATCAATCTCTGACCGAAACCTAATGGATTTGCTGCATATTCATAAATCGAACAGGACTAGACCTACCCATTCCAGGGACCTAAATATGGCCTGCAACCTGAATAGGACATGCTGGATGGACAGATTTGTCTCCCAGTGACTGCTGCATCTTTGGAATAGGCTGCCAATTCGTGTGAAGCAGAGCACCTCTATGACACTGTTCAAAAGGAACCTGGACAAGTGGATGGGGGGGGGGGCACCATGACTTCTTACTGAGAAAAGTGCCCACAACCCTCCTGGATATGGGCAGTCATTAATAAATCCAATCCTGGGCATTGACTAGTGTATCTATGGTATTACATTGAGATGAAATGACTAGGCTTGAAATGGCCTCCGGGTTGATAGCCTAGTAAACCTCCTGTGATCCTATTGGGGTGTATTTGTTTTTTTTTTTGTTCAAAGGCTTTCAATAAAACAAAACATTTTGTAAGCTGTGACATAGGCTCAAATGGATATGACAAGAAACAAGTATATAAAAGTTCAACCTGCCAAACAGTAGTGTATGCATGTAACACAAAAGATTGAACTAGATACTTAAAAAAGGTGTTACACACAAAAGGTGGGAATAGTTTTTTAATATAATAAAAGAAAGAGTAGTGAGCTATATTAAAAATGTAGAGTGCAAATAACTGCTACAGGAGAGATTAGTAGTTTAAGTTCAGAGTGAATTTTCATATTATTCCCCAAGATACAAAAGCTGGGCTAGGATAGACAGAACTAACACTTCACAGGAGTGAGCATTTAATTGAAAGTTTTGATATGCATCCAATAACAACTAAAATAAAAATGCAGGGTAATGAAATCAACATGAGACACTGGCACTTTTCTTGCCTATCTGTTGAAAAGAGAGGGATTTAAGAAATGGGTAGTAGAAGTAACAATAATTATTTAGATGGACTGACAAATGTTAAAGTATTTTAGAACAGGGGGAATCTCGCAGAACAAGATGAGCTAATGCAGAATGCTAAACAGAAAGTAAGTGATTACCTGGATAATATGCATGAGTTTAGAAAGATTGCTGTCAAGCAATTGTTTTTTTTAATAATAATTCCAGTGTACAAAAAATTTTAGCATAACTCAGCAGAAAGTGGAAAGGGTTGTCGCCAAGCTTAGGGAGCCTATAACAAGGAAGATAAGAAGATCCTGTAGAGGTACTAGAAATATTTCAGGAATTTTATGAAAGTCTGTATAAAGCAGAGGAATATGGAGACTAAGAAAATGTATAAAAGTAAACGTTTATGGAAGAATTAAATATGCCAAGGTTAGAGGTAGATGAGGCTCAATTACTAACAGGATAGGAGGAGATGAGATAAAACTGGTGATGTATAACAATACACAGGAATGTCCCCAGGAATAAATGGTATTCCTGTGGAAGTTTGGAAGCTAGGAGGGAAAAAAACTGATAAAGATCAGGAAGGTTTTGTTTAACAGTATTTTAAGAGGAGGAGAAGTACCAACATCCTGGAAGAAAGCAGTGGTAGCTGTAATACCTAAAGAAGGTAAAGATCCATCAGATCCAGCTTCATACAGGCCCATTTCAAAGCTACACCATGAATATAAAGTGTTTATGTCTATAATGGCTAAAGGAATGGCAAAAGTGATGGCAAAATTGATAGATATGGATCAAGGTAGTTTTGTGGAGGGGAAGCAAACATTTGCCAACATTAACAGAACACTGATGATCCAGAGGGAAGCAGAATGTAAGAAAATACCATTGTTGTTGGTGGGTCTTGGTGCACAGAAAGCATTTGACAGAGTAAGCTGGGACTTTATGAACAGGGCAATGGAAGGATTTGCATTTCCTGAAAAAATTAAGGTTGATTAGGAAGATATATGAGGGATCGGAGGTAACATTAAAGTGGGTGAGGTCATCTCTGATAATTTCTACTTGAGCAGAGGAACCAGGCAGGGGTGCCCTCTTTCCCTTTATTTGCATTATATTTAGAACCTTTGGCAAATAAAATATAGGACTCAGAAATTCAAGGATATAATTGGTATGGTAGCCAAGAAAAGCTGGGTATATCTACAGATGACATTATTTTATACCTAACAAAACCAGAAAGAGACATTACTGTGTTGTGGAACATTTTGAGATAGTTTCAGATCTTTCCAGGATACAAAATGAATGCAGCTGAAACAAAGGCAATAGCTCTAAAGTATGTACCCACTTATGAATTTGTTCGGCAATATCCATATTTATGGGGACATGATAAAATAAAGTATTTAGGCGTATGGATTAAAATGATTCTGATGTGGCAGCTAAGGATATGTGGGAAGAGACTAAAAAGATAATACAAAAACTGAGAAAATGGAAGGTTTGTTATATGGATATGGATAGTAAGAGACACACAGTTAAAATGTTTTTAGTCCCATTAATCTTATACACAGGACAGGCATATTTTTATCAACCAGAGGAAAAGTTATGGATAGCAATAAATAAAGAGCCGAAGGATTTTATCTGGAAGGGGAAAACAGCAAGAGTCAAGTGGAATAAGTGAATTCTTCCAGTCGAACAGGATGGATTGGGACTGCCCGATTTGAAGGTGTAAGGAGTATTTCATAGCTATACATTTAAGGCTAGCATACATAGCACAAGCAGAAAACTATAATTCAAAGTGGAAGGGGATGATGATAAAACAGGGGGGCAGCTCAAGAAACAAGGAGAGACTGGGATTTTGGATGCAGGCCTTTAAGGAGAATAACAATAATAATACAGAATATTATACCCATAAAGTAGCAGAAAGTATCCTAAGAACTAAGCCAACATGGAAATGGTGAAAGGAGATTCTGCTGATAGGGAGGACTGCAATTAGGGATATAGATGATAGGCAGGAGGGGGCTGGAATTTATTGGAGAAAGCTGGCAAAGGAAGCAAGGTATTGGGAGCAAATAACTAGAGAAGGAAAAATGATAGAATGGGAAGGCACCAAGTATTTGGACTGCAGGTTAGAGATTGCTTTCCCTATCAACGATTGATATCAGAGTATAGGCAAAGTGAAAGAAATGGGGGGGGGGTCCTAAATGAAAGACCAACACTGGTAGAGTTTTTAATAGAATGTAGAACAGAAGCTGCCATTAAAAAGGAATAATTATTAGATTGTATAAAATATCGTATGATAACTATAAGAATTGATCAGAGGAGGCTAGAAAAGATTGGGAACAGAGATTAGATAAGCAATTCACAAATAAACAATGGGAGGACATATGTATGTCTCCAGAATATGCAATAAAATCTAGAGGATTTAGGATTTTTGCTTGGAAATGTTTACATAGATATAATTTTAAACATCTGAAGTATACTTTAATAGCTAAAGATAGGTATGACTGTCAAAGTGAAGGATTGGTATACTTTGCAGTGTGTTCAAATTGTGAAAATGTCTATATAGGTAAGACCATTAGAAAGTTAAAATACAGGATTAGAGAGCACATTTTGGTTATAAAGAAAAGGATATGAGTGACGCTTTAGCCAAACATTCTGTAAACTGTGAAAATTTCAGAAAGTTTACCTTTTTTGTAGTTGAAAAAGTGAATACAGATAAATTTGTGGGATCCTTTAATAATTTTTTTAGAAAAAATAGAACTTAAATGGCAAATTTTTTTAAGAGCTGATATAGCACCGGGTATTAATGAAAAGATTTCTGTCAAAAGTTATTTAAACTATGTTAACTTTTGACTAAGAAACAATATTGGCTAGTACTGTTCAAGTTTTTTTTATAATATATGCATGGTTACATAACAGAAGATTCCTGTATAAGTTTTAGAGATTGTTTTATATCTTATTATTATTGAAAAATGTGACAGAAAGTGATGTTTTGGATAATTATATGTTAAATGTGTATGTCCTTTTAAGGATCAGTAATGTAGGAAATGACATCAGGAGAATAATCTTATAAAAGTAAATGATGTATATAATTTATTTTATTGTTCTGAAATAGTTCTGTAATAAACGGGATGAAAGCGCTCAACTTATTCTGGCTCCAGTGTGTGCTTTTTGTTTTAAAATTTGAAGTGAAGAATTTTGTGAGTTTACATAGATATCTTTATACCCCAAGTAGACTTCAGAGAAGTTTTCCTGAGGTATACAGCAAATGTTGGAAGGGTGATGGGGAAGAAAGAGGTAATTGGGAACATATTTTCTGGGAGTGCAGTGAGCTGAAGAACTTTAAAGATTCCCTGTGGGATGCACTGTCACAGATGTTGGGTTGGGAGATGATTGATCTGAGCTATGATACAGAATCGTAATTGCCTAGACATGGTAAGGCCTTGCTATGTCTAATTATGGTGGCTGCCACAAAAGCAGTTACTATAAAATGGAAATCAAAATCTAAACCATCTATACTACACGTAATGAATATAGTAACAGAGATAAAACAACTGGAATTGAGATGTTTAGCAAAGGGCAGGAGCAAACTACATAGGAAAAATGGGATTTGTGGGAACAGTACATACAGGGGAGGAATGAGGTTTAAAAGAAGGCAAGACTTAAATGAGCTGTGTAATGTTTGACTGAAAATGATTGGGTAGATTATAAGACAAGTATAATGTTTGCAACTGGGAGTGTGTCAGTATGGTTTGTGTTGTAAAATACTTGCAGCTAGGATTGTGTCGGTGTGGTTTGTTTTCATTTGTATGCATGTATGATTTCCTATGTTGTAAGTGATGGTTTAAAAAAGATGTTTCTACTTTAAAAAAGGGCAGGAATTGAATAATTTAGGTAATGTTGCTTAGGTTATATGATATATAACAATATATGTGAAGTATAATGTTTGTAAACATGAAGTAGTTAATACAGTTTGATTGCTTTTATATAAATGTAAATGTATCTATGTCAGAAGTGATAATTCAGTAAAGGTGTTTAAAAATTAAAATATTATATGTGCACTGTCATTAACAGGCCTAGGCTTTTCTTGACACTTAATATTGCCTCTGTCTGTAAACCAGGGAAACACATTTTACAATAAAGCTAAACCCAACTTACCTATTTTCAAAATCCATTAAATCCTATGAGATGGAGTCAATTTAGTAGAGCTAAAACAGTCGCATTAGCTTGTACATGTATATCAGATGCTGTGTCAGATCTACATTAAACTAAAGTCGGTCAATGCATTTATCAAGATTTTTACTTGTAAAAGCTGAACAATTTTTTTTTTTATTCATGACAGCATAGCACACAATACATATGCCTAAAATAGAAATTGCCAAATTTGTGAAGTTTTGTAGTCATGTTATTGTTTAGGGTATCTGTTAAATAGACATTCATCTTATCGGTCACTGATTATCTGTTGTATTGTAAAAGCTAACTTTACTGTCTTGGACACTGTTTAAAAAATTACACTGCAATCAGTGATTTAAGATTCACCAAACCAAGTTTTTCCCCCCAAAAGAATTGTTATCAGGCAACTGTTTCATTATGTTCTCTGGTATACACCAGCAACACAATGCCGTGTTTGCACTGATGTTGTCTAGTATACACCAACAACACAATGCCGCATTTGCACTGATGTTCTCTAGTATACATCAGCAACACAATGCCATGTTTGCACTGATGTTTTCTAGCATACACCAACAACATAATGCTGTGTTTGCACTGATATTCTCTAGCATACACCAGCAAGACAATGCCATGTTTGCACTGATGATGTTCTTCGTGTACACTGTTGCAGTCATTACATTTGGGTTATCTGCTGGCAGGTTGCCCTCAGTCAGCCTGATTAACAAAGTCTTGGGTCCTGCATTGGTTGCTGTCCCTTCTTCCATGATGTCAGGTCATCAGGAGTATAAAATATGCAGCCGACACCATTACATCAGTCTTTCTTGCTGTGCGGTGCCCGAAGCAGAAGCAGTTTGCAAGTGCCGGTCGGCCGACACCTGAAATTTTCGTTTTCGAGTTTCAGAACCAAAGTCTTCAACTAAAAGCTAAGTGCCCCATTGGGGAACTTTTTCTTGCTCCTTACCGATGTCAGTAAAAGTTAATAATTGCATTTCTTGTGGGAAGCAAATACCTCATAAGGATTTTCATTTGTACTGTATTCCTTGCCTAGGCCCTGATCATAACGTACTTTGTTGTCAGTTTTGTGCTAGATTTATTCAACGCACTATTAAACGTCAGTACATTTTTGCTTCTAAATATTTTGGCTCACAATTTAACTATCCAGAAATAATGTCAGTTAGCAATCTGACTACCGGAATACCTAAAAAATGCAAAGAAAAAGACAGAGACAGGCCGTCGAGGTCCAAAACTGATGATGACGCTTCTCCTAAGCCAGTCACTAGTTCACCGGTACTCGGTGAGGCGCTTTTGCGGCCCCTGATGCCCGCTACTTTTGATTCACAGGCCTCTACTGAGACCCATTCGGAGTCCGGTATGCCGCGAGATGCTTTAAGTATTGAACCTGCTGATGTCTCTACCTTAGATGGGTCCGGAGCCGCTGTGCAGGCACCGGCTTCTGAGGGTGCTTTCAGGCCTAAAGATTTGTATATTAAACCGATGCCATCTTCAAAACTAAGGCCAAAATCTACTTCTATGTCTAGAAAAATGACGCTTGGGCCACGTGTGCAGGCCCCTATGCCTAAAAAGCAAATTATCAAAATGACTGAAGATTTAATTACCTTGATCAGGGGGTAGCCAACCCCCTCCTGCTAAGAGGCCTAGGTAAGACATTGATTATGAATCTTCTGATCAGGATTCTATTTCTTCTGCTTCTTCTACTAAACAGAATTTATCTATATCTACTTATGAGGACTCTGACACAGAAGATTCCATTCCTTCTGCTTCTCCCCCTGAGGATTTCTCTTTTGGAGAAACTTTACATACCTTAAGGGAACATTTCCACTGGGAAAGTCAGGATTTCTCTGAATCTAAAAAGAGACTTAGGGATTTTCTTCTTCTTCCTCAGCATAGGCCTTTGGATATACCTCCTGTTCTAGACATTGTTGATGATGTTTTTTCAGAATCTAGTATGACTCCTGATTCTCTGCCTCCGGCTCCTAGTAAGCCAGACAGATGCTACAGGGTTCCTGACCCCCACAAATTTCTTTTCAAAAATCCTACTGCTGATCCTGAAACCATTTCCCAGGGTCCCAAGGGCATTAAGACCTCTACTGCTAAAAATCCTACCCCTTCTGATAGAGATTCCAGGGCGCTGGATAGATGGAGTAAGAAGGTTTACACGTCTGCAACCTTGGCAATCAGGGTTTTAAACTGTCAACTTCATATGCTTAAATATCAACAGCATATCATGGGACTACTTAAACAGAAAATTATGTTAATCTCTGACTGTGTGAAAAATAAAGATTTGCAGGATTTATTGCATTCAGCTGAACAAGTTGGAAAACATACTTTGCAATGTGGTTTTAATTCCTTGGAGGCCTCTTGCAGGGCTGCTGTAACTGGATCTGTGCTAAGAAGGCATGCTTGGCTCAAAGAGCAAACTCTGCCTGACCATGTTAAAGCAAAATTGTTGGATGCTCCTTTACAACAGGACTGTCTCTTTGGTAATAAGGCTGAAGAAGTGTTAAAAAAGATGGAAGATAAAGCTAAATCTATGCAAACTGTGAAATATTTCTTACAAGTGCAACCTCCAAGATTTAGTAGGCACTGGCCTACTAAGAAATGGTCCTTTCCAGTCCCTTTGAGACCCACTCAAGTCAAATCCAGACATGCCAAAGGCTCCAGGTTTCAGTTGCAAGGGACTTTTAGAACAAAACAATGGGGTGCCTCCACCTCCAAATCTGGAAACAACAAGGCACCTCCCTATGGTAAACAGTCTCAATGACTTCCCTCTACAATCACCAAGCACTTACCTTTTAGCCGCCCCTTTGGGGGGAAAACTGGCACTTCATGCCTGAAACTGGCAACTTATTCTCCAGGACAAATGAGTTCTAAAAATAGTATCCCAGGGATACAGATTTCATTTCCACACGTTGCCAATCCCAAACGAATGGTCAGATCTGCCCCCAAATCAGTGGGCAGAGGCCCAGAAACAAGTTCTCCCCCTCGTGAACATGGGGGCTATTCAACCAGTACCAGAAGAGGAAAAGGGACAAGGTTTCTATTCAAGACTTTTCCTGGTACCCAGAAAAGACAAATCATGGCGTCCAATTCTGGACTTATCCACTCTAAACACATTTCTGGACATTCCAAAATTCAAGATGCTGACTCTTCAACAGTTACTACCTATGCTAGGCAAAGATGCCTGGCTGGTAACTCTAGACTTAAAAGAGGCTTACCTGCATATCCCAATCAGGGAATCTTGCAGAAGATACCTCTGCTTCAAAGCAGGCTACTTGCATTACCAGTTCTCTGCACTGCCCTTTGGCTTATCTACTGCGCCCAGGGTCTTCACAAAGTGCCTGGCTCCAGTAATTGCATTTTGCAGGCAAAGAAATATTCAAATATATCCATACCTGGATGATTGTCTAATTCAGGCAGAAAACAAGGGCATTCTTCTAAAGCATCTGGCGTTTGTAAAAAGGGTTCTAACTTGTCTAGGGTACACCATAAACAAAAAGAAATCACAACTGGTACCCTCTCAAAAAATTACATTCCTGGGTGCAAGCTTGAATATAACTGCCCAGATGACTTACCTTATGCCAAGAAAGCAAATTCAATTGGTGACTTACTTCAAACAGGTGGCCACAAAAACCCTGCTATCTGCAAGACAAATTCTGCAAGCCTTGGGATTCATGGCCTCCTGCATTCTTCTAGTTCCATATGCAAGGCTGCATATGAGGGAACTTCAGTGGTACTTAAAAAGTTTATGGAGTCAACACTGTCACAGCCTGGAAACAATTATTCCTATCATACCTTGCCTGCAACTAGAGTTCCTATGGTGGGCAGAGGCCTGCCACCAAAACAGGGGACTGCCATTCACTCCACCCCCTGCCACCCAAACCCTAACTACAGATGCATCAGACTATGCTTGGGGGCTCATCTGGCAGGAAAGTGCATTCAGGGCAAATGGAGCCCAAATCAAATGCACCTACATATCAATCAGAAAGAGATGCTAGCTGTACAGAATGCACTGACAGCCTTCAAGGACTACCTTCATCCAGGACAACTAATGATAAAGACAGACAACACCACAGTTATGTGGTACATAAATAAGCAGGGGGGTACACATTCCTACCCCTTTTGCAGACTATCCATGGTATTGTGGAACATGGTCTTGACCTACCAAATACAACTACAAGCTCAATTCCTGCCAGGAAAGCTAAATACTCTGGCAGACGAACTAAGCAGAAATCTTATGGACCCACACAAATGGTAACTGGAACCACAAGTTTTCAGCATGTTGACACACAAATGGGGGAGTCCAGACATAGATCTTTTTTGCCTCACCCCAGAACTATCAGTTGGATAAATTCTGCACAAGAATTCATCACAAAAAATCTTGGAAAGTCGATGCCCTATCATTCAGCTGGAAAAACCTATCAGTCTATGCTTTTCCCCCTCTGCCTCTGTTCTCCTAAGTTCTACTAAAAGTTAGACAGGACAAACCAAAAATTATTCTGATTGCCCCAGACTGGCCTCGCCAACACTGGTACCCACTCCTGCGCAATGTGTCACACCTTCCTCCGTGGCACCTGCCTCAGACACCTTACCTACTGTCTCAGCAGAACTACCAAATTCTGCACACTCAGCTCCAAACTTTGAATCTTGCAGAGTGGCTAATCAACTAATTTCACCCTTGCCATCCCTCACCAAACCTGTGATGGATGTCATTTTGGAGGCTAGAAGGCCTAGTACTAGAAAATCTTATGCTGACAAATGGAAAAGATTCTGTGCCTGGAACCAATCACAAGGAATAAGCACAGCAATGCCCAATATTCCTCAGATTCTGTAATATTTAACTGAGATGCTTCACAAGGGCCTATCTTTCTCTTCCATAAAAATCCATGCCTCAGCCGTTTCGGCTCATTAAGAGGGGCCATAAATTTAAGACCTCCCAGGAGAGCACCAACTCCTGCATGGGACCTCAATTTTGTTTTGGAAAAACTCACTCTCTCTCCTTTTGAGTCAGCTGCTACTGCGGACCTAAAATTTCTCTCCTGGAAAACAGCTTTCCTTTTAGCAATCACTTCAGCTAGAAGGATTTCAGAATTACAGGCTCTTATGGCAGAGGAGCCTTTCATTATTTTTCATCCGGACAGGGTGGCCCTCAGGACCAATCCATCCTTGATGCCTAAGGTGGTATCCAGTGTGGCTCTTAATCAGACCATTCATCTGCCGACTTTCTTTCTCAATCCACAGAACAAGGGTGAGTGGATTCTGCATTCATTGGATGTACACAGACAACTTAGATTCTACTTAAACAGGACAAAATCTCTAAGAAAATCTGAACAACTATTGGTGGCATTTGCTGCAGGGGCAGAGGGAAAGGCTATTTCAAAGCAGACCATTTCCAAATGGATAAGCCATTGAATTCATTTCTGCTATATGCACCATGGTAAACCTATCCCCAAGGGGATCAGATCTCATTCCACCAAGGCTGCATCTACTTCTGCAGCCTTTCTCAGAGGGGTTCCTACCAGAGACATTCTAGAAGCTGCTACCTGGAGCTCAGTTCATACGTTCACCAAACATTTACCTCTCTTCTCTAAATCCAGAGCTGGCTTTGCCACTGCTGTCCTGCAGGGCCTTATAGCTGCTCCTAATGTTGTATAAATCCATCCTCCCAACCATAACTTTGGGATTCTATCCAAATGTAATGACTGCAACAGTGAAACATGAAGAACATAGTACAGTTGTGTACATTTACCATAAATGTAGATGTTCGAGTGTATTCACTGTTGCAGTCCTGGTTACCCACCCTCCAGCCCCCTGTTTTTCTCTTACTATACCTCTCCTTTCTTTTACTATGCTTAAAAGCCTTTTTGGTGTATTTGCTTTTGTTTGGAGGTATATTTTTTGTGTTTTAAATTATATATATATATATATATATATATATATATATATATATATATATATATATATATATACATATATATATATATATATTTTGCTCCCCATTTGGGGGGCGCCTGACATCTGGGGCAAGAAAAACTGATGTAATGGCGTCGGCTACATGTTTTGTACCCCTGACGACCTGACATCATGGAAAAAGGGATAGCAACCGATGCAGGACCCAAGACTTTGCTAATCAGGCCGACTGAGGGCAACCTGCCAGCAGATTACCCAAATGTAATGACTGCAACAGTGAATACACTCAAATATCTACATTTATAGTAAGTGTACATAACTGTACTTTCTCTAGCATACACCAGCAACACAATGCCATGTTTGCACTGATGTTCTGTAGTATACACCAGCAACACAATTCTGTGTTTGCACTGATGTTCTGTAGTATACACCAGCAACAATGCCGTGTTTGCACTGATGTTCTGTAGTATACACCAGCAACACAATTCTGTGTTTGCACTGATGTTCTGTAGTATACACCAGCAACACAATTCTGTTTGCACTGATGTTCTGTAGTATACACCAGCAACAATGCCGTGTTTGCACTGATGTTCTGTAGTATACACCAGCAACACAATTCTGTGTTTGCACTGATGTTCTGTAGTATACACCAGCAACACAATTCTGTGTTTGCACTGATGTTCTGTAGTATACACCAGCAACACAATGCTGTGTTTGCACTGATGTTCTCTAGCATACACCAGCAACAATGCCGTGTTTGCACTGATGTTCTGTAGTATACACCAGCAACACAATTCTGTGTTTGCACTGATGTTCTGTAGTATACACCAGCAACACAATTCTGTTTGCACTGATGTTCTGTAGTATACACCAGCAACAATGCCGTGTTTGCACTGATGTTCTGTAGTATACACCAGCAACACAATTCTGTGTTTGCACTGATGTTCTGTAGTATACACCAGCAACACAATTCTGTGTTTGCACTGATGTTCTGTAGTATACACCAGCAACACAATTCTGTGTTTGCACTGATGTTCTGTAGTATACACCAGCAACACAATTCTGTGTTTGCACTGATGTTCTGTAGTATACACCAGCAACACAATGCTGTGTTTGCACTGATGTTCTGTAGTATACACCAGCAACACAATGCTGTGTTTGCACTGATGTTCTGTAGTATACACCAGCAACACAATTCTGTGTTTGCACTGATGTTCTGTAGTATACACCAGCAACACAATTCTGTGTTTGCACTGATGTTCTGTAGTATACACCAGCAACACAATTCTGTGTTTGCACTGATGTTCTGTAGTATACACCAGCAACACAATTCTGTGTTTGCACTGATGTTCTGTAGTATACACCAGCAACACAATGCTGTGTTTGCACTGATGTTCTCTAGCATACACCAGCAACAATGCCGTGTTTGCACTGATGTTCTGTATTATACACCAGCAACACACTGCCGTGTTCGCACTGAAAATGCAATCCCCCTTTGGTACTACTTAACGATATCTGTATTGAAATGTAAATAGTTCTGTCTCTTAGACAGCTGGTATGATAGTCTTGTGATACACAGTCAAAATAGTCTTTAAGGACATATTTTTGACATTTTCTGTTTTAACTGCATGCTTATACCATAACGTAATATGTTTGGTCTTAGTGTTTTTTTTTATCTTGAATTTCAAGGCAGTATTTCATGACAGAATAACAAGAATAAAAAACATATAAACATCATGGTAATGTATTCCAGAATACACAGCATGAATCAATATCTTCTATAACTCCAGATGGAATAGGCTTATTTTTACAGTGACTCACATCTTTATTTTACTAAAAATCATTCACAGTTGTTTCAAGTAAGAATCCCCTTGTGAAACAGTAAAATCTCCATTCAGGGAATATAGCCATTTCTTTTTCAGTCCATGCTGTCAGGTCCCACATTGTTGCTCCCCCATGCCTACTGTCTATACCCTGCAGTCCCACGTACCAAATGAAAGCCCCTGTCCAAGCTACTGCATGCTCACTCAATAGGGAAGAAGTTGATCTCTGCTGGTAAACTTGCCCACAACCCACTTGTCATGTAGCTTTGTGATTGTGGGATTTTGTAACTGTGCTAGTGTTGCACTGCAACAAACCCAACTGCAAACAAAAAGACAGTTTCAAAGATGTCTACACACAAATGTAAAGGGTAGCTAGTAGCAATGTTACACTGCAACAAGCCCATCAGTGTAGCCAGTCCCACAGAGGCCAGCTCAGACCAAAACTAAAAGACAGCACAACTCTCCTGCACACTTTGATCAGTAAGATGTGCTGTTTAGTGCTCTGGTTTTGGGTTGCTTAACATTGTTAAATCATTCCCAGCTGACAGCCCCTTGCTAGTTCACCCATTCAAACCCAATGGTTTGATACCAGACTAGACTGTAATTAGTGCCATCAACATAGTGCACCAACTCTCGTCAGGCCCCAAACCACCAGAGTAAAGTACCTCTCAGCACAACGTGCCTCAGACTTGTACCTTCAATACTGGAGTGTGCTATTTGATGCTCCAATTTTGGCCCAGTTAACAATGTTAACCTAAATCTTTTGCAGCAACCAGCCCTTACTGACAGCATGATAGTAAAACAGTATGTTAAATGTATGTTTTTTTGTATTTTACAACCAAACCATATGTAGAGAACGGAAACTACTGGAAATAAAGACAGCAGAAATTGCAGAGCTAAGTCTTTCGGCTTTTCCCGGTTAGGGGTCGCCACAGTGGAAATCCGGTCTGCTAATGATTGGCAGTAGAGTTTTACGTGCTGGCTTGCCGGGCCTAACGCACAACCTTCAGCAAAGGAACACCCATTCACGCATGTCGACACACAGAAGACGCTCGACCTGAGAATCAAATGTGCAATGTCTAACTGTGAGGCGACAACGCTACCGCAGCACCACAGAGCTAAGTATTCCATATTATTTGTCTGTGGTCACATACATTAAGAATGAGTTGAAATTAAATGGGAACAGACAAAAATATAGTTAAATTCAACAAATTACATCAACATTTTATTTTTACACTGGGTATATATGATATATAGCATTAACAGTGGAATATTATTCTAACTAAGAGGAAAAATAATTCTAATAAATGACATACATACTTTATAGCTACCTGAGGCCTATGGCATAAAGGATGTACAACCACTCTAAGTTGAATTTATAGATGCTCAATGCAACTCATTCTGCTCAGGTGTAGTGAGTTATGCTGCTCAAAATTAATGTGAATTAGAAACATGATTACCTTGTATGTCACTGGTGCTGCGGTAGCATTGTCGCCTCACAGTAAGACGTTGTCCTGTTCGATTCTCAGCTAAAGTGTCTTCTGTGTGGAGACATGCATGAATGGGCATACCTTCGTTGAAGGTTGTGCATCAGGGTTGGCAACTCGGCACGTAAAAATCTACTGCCAATCATTAGTGGATCGGAATTCCGCTGTGGCGACCCCTAACCGGGAAAAGACGAAAGACACAACATTACCTTGTATGTCACTACTTCTTTCGGCTTTTCCCGGTTCGGGGTTGCTACAGAGGATCACTTTGTCCATTCATGACTGGCAATGACGTTTTATGGTGTTGAGTCGCCAGCCCGGCGCCCAACCTTCCACAGAAGGCACGCACTCATGCCTAGGGCCAATTTAGAATGTCTAATCCACAGACAGCATGACTTTGGGATGTGGGAGGAAATCACGCAACCACAGGGAGATCATGCAGACTCCGCACAAAAGGCACCCCAGCCGAGGATCAAATCAGAGATCCTCTTGCTGTGAGGCAGCAACACTAACCTCTGCACCACCACGGCCACCCTGAACTCCATTAAGTTTTAATTTATATATCTAAGAATTGCTCACACTACTCAGGTGAATGACTGATAAATGTGTAATAAACGCATATACACAAACACAAATGGAGGCTGTGTATGCATTGCAAGGCAACACAAAATCTGTCAGTTGATCTGAATCTAGTCATGGTTTGACTGGTGTCAGAGTAGATGTCATGCCACAGTCTGACAGCTGTCAAAAGATCTACTTAGTAGTGGTATATGACAGTTTAGCAGTTGACTTAAGCTATGACAGTCTGTTGTACATTGCATTAATTGGGACAGGAACATAGTACATATCTATACTGAACTTCTCAGAGAGGGGCTGAAACATGTTGCACTGCACATCAGAGGACAAGGCAGGTAACATACATATGCATGCAAAAAATACACCCAGGTGCTAATGTGTGGCATCCAGACCAGTCACAGGTGACATCAGGCATCAGACACATACATACATACTGTCATCTTAAGCTCTTAAACACATGTAAGCACACTACCCCAGTATATATATATATATACACACACACACACACACACACACACACACACACACACACACACACACACACACACACACACACACACACACACCAACAAACAGATGGTCAAACATGCTATACTGCACTACTTACCTGGAATGTTAGTCTGAGCAGGGTGAAGCTACTTCACTTTGTCCTGCTCAGATTTCCTGATTGGAAGTTATAGCTGCAACTCAGCTAATTGCAATGTACACTTTTTGTGTGCTGCTCTGTATGATCTTACACAATGTGGATATCTATGAACTGTCATATTATGTAAGACTTCTTGCAAAGCAGCTCTGTTGGATGTCTAAGGGCCTGCTTAGCATAGGTTATGTCTGGCGACTACTGCATTTTTCACTTTGCTCCAAAATAAAGAGCTGCACTAGTGAATAGTGAGGTGTCTATAAATCACAAACTCCTTACTAGGCAAAGCCACTTACATGACTATGACTATGCAAGTTGTCGATAAATTCCACCCATTAACTTTGTGGGAGGGGACTGCAAAATAACATCATTACAGCAGTTAATTTACCAGTACCAATTTCCACATGGACTCAGCTGAAAGTTGGTGTACAAAAGTGATTGACAAAGTGGGAGACTTGCTATAAATTCTAACTCTGTCTGCAATGAGATTGACAATATGCTGTCTGTGAGAGAGAAAATATTATAAAAAATTGCTGTTATACATAAAGCTGGCTATATAAAGAAGAGTGCACATAAATACTGATAAGGAGCAAAAAATAAAAATACATACTGTGGGGAATACAGAAATCTCAATTGCAAATCTATAAAACAGAGGTCTGTAATAAATCCAGCTTGAGACAACTCCGTTTTATTTAATTGTGTTTTGTGTAATATTTATTGTAGTATATACATGTATATTTTACAGGCCACTTTCTTTGCAGATCAATGCTGATCACTTTCTGAATGTCTAACATGAGTACAAGCAGAATGCTGGCAACCGCTTTTTCAATTAATAAACTCTAACCAACTTGTGTGTACGTACGCAGACACACACACACACACACAAATATATATATATATATATATATATATCCTGGATTCAGTCTCATGTATTCAGCACATCAGGCAACGAGCGCCCTTCAGCACTCGTTGTTTCCGCACACAAATGCAGCGAGGACATGAAGACTCCCCACCCCACAAAAGGCACCCCAGCCGAAAATTGAACAGGAGAACCTCTTGCTGTGAGATGCAACACAAGGATCCAGTACTCAAAAGCTCATTATAAAACTAGATTAGCACTTTTGTCCTCCATAACAGTCAGGGCTTCATCAGATATCCGGATTCCCTGTGTTTCTTAAGTGTTCACTTTGTTTTTATGGTATATGTGGAGTCTACTGATATGGTATTTTATTGATATACAGGGATATGCATATGAGAATTATAAATCCTTAATTACATAAAAAATTAAGAAATCACACCAAGCAGTGCCCTGAATTCATTCAAAATGGCACCACCCACTCTGACCCTAAAGACCTTGTTTTGTTTCTTTTTTTTAGTTTCTTCAGCCTTATATTCTGCCTGAATAGTTAATCTGCTTATCTTACACTGTTCTCCACACCACCCTCTGCGGAACATGGCCCCTTGGAAAGTGCGAAACTTGGAAGTGTACACTAGCTTCATTTAAATAACGTAGATGTTTTTGCCTACTGTACTGCTAATTACTTTTTAGTTTAAAGTGCTTGTATTAGTAAGGTCTGCACACATGCCAAGCCCCCCAGCCTGCTTCTTTTTTCTGCTTTCCCTTCCCCGCTTATTTTTTACATTAATTTTTTTTATTGCTCTACACCAGCGATTCCGAAACTGTGGTCCATGGACCCCTAGGGCCCCATATGATGAATTCTAGTGGTCCACTGAGTTCCACTTTACTATTCTGCAGTCACTGTGTTGAAAAATAAAAAATAAAAACACAAACACACTTCCCGCATTCGCGGCTAACCAGCTGACACGGAATGAGTGATTACTTTCCCTATACAGCACAGATGTTTTCTGTATGGCACATGGAACTTGGTGGGAAAATTCAACAAACTGTTACTTTCCCTCCAGAGTCAGACAGTTATAGTAGCTGTGCGATACTGGTTGGATTCTTTCTGCAGACCTGATCGATATAAGACTTTATAAGGTATTTTCTTCTTTTTTTTCTGTCAGGCTGCTTCATATTTCTCAGCTGTATACATATTTGCCTTATAGTTTTGGTGTACCTCTCATAAAACTGATTTTTTCTGGCAAATCCATGACAAGTTATTGAGCACTGAAGTCAGAAAATATAGTGTAATGGAGTTTGTATCCTTCAGAAAATTCACAGCAATGCAAACTTTGTAAGTCTGTAAGAGCAATATTTAAAAGGTGTTCTTATTTTTGGTACTATGTTCTCCACATGGCCCTGTGTGTGTGTGTTTGTTTCTCATAAAATTGTGCTTTTTCTGGCAAACCTCTGGCAAGTCATTCAGCACTGAAGTAAGAAAATAATGGCAGACATTTCAGTTTTATAGTTATTGTTCAGACAATTAGTACTAATGCAAAACTTGTTTTTCTAAAAACTTTGTAAGTTTGTAAGAGCAATATTTAACACGTGATCTTAGTTTTGGGACTATGTTCTCCCATTATTTGTGGCTTTGTCCAGAGCACATGGTCGTGTGTGTGTGTGTGTGTGTGTGTGTGTGTGTGTGTGTGTGTGTGTGTGTGTGTGTGTGTGTGTGTAAGAGGGAGAGAGGTGCGTGCGTGTGTGTGTAAGAAGTGTATGTGTGTGTGTTTGAGAGGTCAGTAGTATAGCTCTCAACTATACAGGTTTTTGCAGAATGTCCAGATTTTTGCCTCATAATTTGTTTGTTTCTCAGAAAATTGTGCTTTTTCTGATAAATCCCTGGCAAGTCTTGAGCACTGATGTCAGAAAATAATGACAGGGTCTTGTGTGTCTGTCTGTGCGTATGTGTAAGTAAGAGGGATAGAGATGCATGTGTAAGAAGGAGACAGATGTGTGTGTAAGAAGGAGAGAGATGTGTGTGTAAGAAGGAGAGAAGTGTATGTGTAAATTAAGAGGTCATTAATGTAGCCCTCAACTGTACAGGTTTTCGCAGAATGTCCAGATTTTTGCCTCATAAGTTTTGTGTCTGTTTCTCATAAAATTGTGCTTTTTTGGCAAATACCTGGCAAGTCATTGAGCACTGATGTCAGAAAATAATGGCAGATATTTCAGTTTTAGTGTTCATATCCTTCAGAAAATTCATAGTAATGCAAAACTTGTTTTTCTATCAACACAGAAATAATGAAATTAAATAATATTTGGAAGTACTACTCATTCTAGAATTAACTTGAGTGCATGTTTAGCTCATCAGACAGTTTTAGAAGGTGAATTCTGTTTAAATTGTAATCCTGTACAAATAAAATTAATTTCTGCAATTCATATATTGCTTTAATATTAATTATTTATTAATATTAACATAATCCAAAATATAGAGGTCTGCAAAAATATTTCCTTTATCAAAAGGGGTCCTCCAGCTTGCAAAGTTTCAGAACTGCTGCTCTACACTTATTTCAAAAGTTCTAGTTTGCCACTAGATGGAAGTGTTGACTGCGAAAACCTAGTTCTACTGTTGAAACACCTGCAGCCATTTTTTTCCCTGCTGGTGCATGCTCTGTTAAACGCACATTGTATTCCGCTGTTTTTAGAAGTATTTTAGCACATCCAACATAGCCAAATAGTGTACTTGCTGCACTCCCCTCCATGTTAAGGCAGTGACTACCTTTAACTAGGGCCATTCTTTTTACAGGAACACAGCACCTTCTACCTACTTTCTCCAGCCCTAACCTCCTTAACATTTTCCCTTTTCATCCTGCATTCTGTCTCCCCAACATACCTGCTCACTGACATACTTTATTGATTGATTGTTTTTCTTTGTGCTTCTCCCAGCCGGGTCAACCCGCTCCATTCACCCTCGCTGTGCTCAGACTCACTCTGCTCCCCTATCCTACCCCCATTCCCACATACCCCACTTTCATTAGATTTATACTCTCTACACTCTTCCCCCTCTTCCAATTAGCCAATCTCTCATACCCCACCAATTAGTCCCTCCCCTCCAACCTACCCCCCACCAACTTTTTCCCCTCATATTCTACCTTCTCCTTCTCTTAAACTACTTACTTATTGTACTATCCCCCTTACCACTCTGTCTTAGCCCTTCTCTGCGTATCACCTACTTCTCCTCTTTTAAAACATCTTCTCTACTTCTCCTATTCTCTTATCAAATATAACATATTCACTGCAACACTTTAACAGTCACTTTATAATGTCCTCAATATGTCACCCCTTTACCTTACTACCCCCTCCTCCTTCTATCACTGTCAACATCTTATCATACCTCTCTGTATTCTCACAGCTACCACTCACTAACATCACTGCATTTCTCATCCCCCCATACCTATTCTCAATCTCTCCCTCCAACTTCTTCACAATAAAAACTTACCCTAATCTATCTCTTTCCACTTTTATAACACATAGAACTCCCTATACTCTTAACCTACTCTCCTCACTGCTTAGTTTCCTTGATTCACTACTCCTGGATGGGGACATCCACCCCAACCCAGGACCTACATCCTCTACCTCTCTCAAGCAATCACCCCCCCTCCCAAACTACCCAAATCTTATTCTCCTCCATCTAAATCTCTAACTATTTTTTCAGTAAATATCTAAAGTATTGTGAACAAAATCCCAGTATTGCACGCTTGGATCTGCCTTAACTCTTCTCACATCCTTACCCTGTCAGAAACCTGGTTAAAACCCCACATCTCCAACTTTGAAATCTTACCCCCAGGTTATAACATCTATTTGTGCTGATAGAGCAAACATGAGAGGTGGAGGTATAGCCATCCTCTACTCTGACTACCGTATTCTCTCTCCACTCCCAACTTTGCTCCTGCTGAAATCCTAATTGTAAACCGTCATCTCTACCCTCACAACATATTTGCCATTGTGTCCATTTATATCCCCCAGGTGATATCCCTATTCTAGAAAACCTTCTCTCCTGGCTCACTCAATATGTTCCCTATGAAACTATTATACATGGTGACATCAACATTGATTGGGCTTCACTCTCCTTCTCATCTCCAACTCATAGCCTCAATCTGTTTGGTTTTTACCAACTTATATCCTCCCCTACCAGGACCAACAAAAAACCTACAACTGGTTCTATAACAGATTGGATCCTTACTTCCAACCCCAGTCTCTAACATAGCCCTGGCATTCTTCCTAACTCACTTAGTGACCATTCCCTTACCTATTTTACAGAAATTCCAAACATTCTCCCAAAGAACACCATTACAGAAATTGTCACAATCTAACTCAATTTGACCCAGGTAAGTTCAACTCTATACTATCCAACATCAGCTGGACCTTCCTTCATAAACTACCCCTTAATGATGCAGTAACTACTTTCAACAAGCTATTCCTTGATGCTCTGAGCTCTATGGCTCCAACCTGAATAATTAGGGTAAAATCAAACTGTGCCCCCTGGCTCTCTAAGCAAACACATTCTATTATGCATCAGAGGGACACTGCCTGGAAAACTTGGATCAAAAATAGAACTCCCCTACTCCAACATTACAAGGAACTTAGAAACTTGTGTAAAAAACTAGCCATTAAAGACAAAAAAATTCTTTAACTCCAACCAAGATACCCCACACAATAACCCCAAAAAATTTCAGTCTGCAGCTAATAAAATCCTCCTTCCCAGCAAACCTCCAACCCCAACCCCTTCCCTCTCAATACAGCCACAGAGACTGCTGTACCTTTAAACAAACATTTCATAGAAACAATTCAAAAACTAACAGAACAAAGTCCTACTGCCTGTTCTCTACCCTTACCTCTCAGTCCCTCTTTCCCCATTACTTTCTCCTTTCAACCTGTTCCCACTGTATTCATCAAAACACAACTGAATAAACTCAAACCTTGTTCTCCCTTAGTTGATAAATTACCTCCCCACTTCCTTAAAATCACTGCCAAATGTATTGCTTACTCTGTCTCTATCATTGTAAATCACTCTATTACCAAAGCCCTTGTCCCTGACATTTGGAAATCCTTTTTTACAATCCCTCTCCACAAAGGAGGTAACTCCAATTGCCCATCCAACTATCGTCCCATTGCAATACTCTCCCCACGTTCCAAAATTCTTGAAAAATTTGTCCACACCCAACTACTTAAACACTTGCTGGACAACAATCTTCTAACTCCCATCCAGCATGGATTTAGACCCCACCACAGCACATCTACTGCACTATTCTCATTCACCCAGCCTGTAGCAGAAGCCCGTGATAATAACTACTTAGTTTCCTGTCTCTTGCTTGATCTTTCCAAGGCATTCAATACAGTCTCTCACCCCAAAATGATATCCAAACTTTCTGTTCTGCACCTCTCTACCCACTCTATAAATTGGTTCTCTAGTTACTTATCTAACAGACAACAATCTATACACTGGCAATCTGTCACCTCCCCATTTCTACCCGTCAACACCGGCATTCCTCAAGGCTCCATCTTGGAACCCTTCTTGTTCAATATCTTCACTAACAGACTACACTCCACTATTAATCTCTCTACACTCTTACAATATGCCGATGATTCACCCCTTATCACAACCACCCACAGCACCTCAGAACTCCTTGCTCGTACCCAAGGCACCTTCACCTCCATTGAAACCTGGCTCACTGATAATCAACTAACATTAAATCTGAAAAAAATAAAGTTTCTACTTTTCCTTTCTAAAACAATGGTACATCTTAAACCCTCCTTCTCTATTACCTCACTTAATAATACTATCATCACACCTGAACCCTATACTAAATTACTTGGTGTAACTTTCGATGATTAATTAAAATTTGACATGCATATCAATCAGTGTATATAAAAAAAAATTTGGACTTCTGTACCATAATCATAAGCTACTCTCACCCTCCACCAAACCCTCCCTTGCTATGTCTCTCCTTTTACCCTGTCTTCTGTATGCAGCTCCAGTCCTTACTAATGTTCAGTCATCTCTCCTCTACAAATTAGAACAAACTTACCACAAAATAGCTAGATTCGCCTCCAATCTACTATATAAATCCCACCACTGCCTCGCTCTTTAGTCTTTACTATGGCACTGAATTCCAAAAACAACTTCTTCCACAACTACATATTACACACACTATACTCTATAACTCCACTTCCTGTCCCTCCATCTTGAACATTGTATCACTCTATAACCCCTGACGTCAGCTTCGCAGATCTGACAAAAATCCTCTAGACATCTACAAAGTTACTAAAAATATAGGAAAGTCCCTCTATAAATTCTCTGTCACTCATACCTGGAATGCCCTCCCCTTAATATAAAAAGTATTCCCCATAAAGCCCAATTCAAACTCGAGCTTAAAAAATACCTACTAAAGACCTGGTCCTGTCCTTGTCAAACTCCTACCTGACATCTTACTGCTCTCTTCTTAATTCTACTTCCTTATTCTAACAATATATCTTATTTTCTGTTTGTCTCTCTAATATATCTATTACTGTATACCTACACCTTGTTCTTGTAAATACTGATGCACATGGAGTTTATTGCTGTTATCTGTATATATTTTTGCATATAGAATATACTGCTGTTCTGTTCTAGCATTCTCCAACTTGAACACAACTGTATAAAATAGTGGTTCTTATTTTCATTGTATAATTATGTGATCCTATACCATTGTAAATATATCTCTTTTTGTGATATTGTTACTTGTATCTGGAGCCTTTCCCCTTGGGTCTCCACTGAAAATGGGCCCCTGGCTCAGTTGGACTAACCCAGTTAACAAATGACAATAAATAAATAAAGACAAAGTCAGTATATTTACAGATAAATTTAATGTTAACTTTACCTCAAAGACAGTGTTCGCAAATCTGCAAGTCCCTTACTTCTAACTCAAATGCTAAAAGTACCACTCCAGTGAGCTCTGACAGTTGTCCTGTGTGCAAAATAATGTCAACCATGCCCTTGTGGAACCTCTCCTGAATTTGTATAATTATGCTTAGCCACAGGTTAGGCCCCTGAGGTGGGGAGAGTAGCAATTGTAATGTCCTTTCACAAAGGGGGGGGGGGCTACCACTCTCTCAGGAAAGTATAACTGGCCTAATCAACAAAGCTTAGTGTTTGACTTCATAAACTATGATTTTAAGAGTGTCATACGACTATACCCAAAACAACTTGGTTTTGCAAAAGGCAATTATTGTTCGTTAATTTAATGAATGACTTTGAAAGAGACTTAGATATGTCAGATAGTGATCAGTCCATACTGTGTATTTGGATCTAATCAATGTATTTGATACCATTTCCCATGCTGGTATTGTAAATAAACTAAACAACTTAAATGAATACCCTTACATGGAAAGATGGATAGTAAATGGATTGAAAGCCAGAAACCACATAGTTAAGGTGGGTGGTACTATGTCAGGTACTAAGAAGGTAACTAGTGCTGTGCCTCATACCTCTGTGCTGAAACGCATTGTTTTTGACATATACTTTTCCAACCTCCAGACTATAAGCCCAAATCTTTAGCTAACTAAATTTATCAATGCCTGTAACCTGAGGGGTGGTGTTCAATCACCCAATGAAATGGAATCACTACAGCAAGCACTTGCAGACAGCGATGCACAGAAAACTGACTAAAAGTAAATTCAAACAGTGCAGTATTGTCACATTTGGTAAACACCCTCATCTAAAAACTGCACTATAGCCAAAAGGTCATACATTAGAGATCCTGGCACATTGCTTAACTCTCTTTCCTTCAACTATGATGTAGCATCAGTAGTCAGAAAATTATATTTGGCTCAAAGGATATCTCAGGGCATCACACCTAGGTTTAGAGACGTTTTTCTTGTACTTATCTCTACTTAGCCCAATCATTGAGTACAATAAACTCTTTAGCATATGCATGCACTGCCTCATCACACAGTGAAAAAGACCCTAAAGGTTCTTAGCCAAAAAAAAAAAAAAAATACTGATCTAAAGACCCTTTGTTAACAAGAGAAGCTTGATGGCTTTTCTCTGTACTCTCTCTTAAACAGCCTGTGCAGTGATCTTTGCCATGTTCACATAAATGAACCAACCTTCCTTGGTTTTTCTCAGCTCAGCAAGGCAAATATCTTCAACAACACCTAAACTCAGGATTTAAATTTCCATCCACTTACATCTGTTCCTCAGGTTTGTTTTATTTATATCATGCACTGTTTGCTCCATCTCTGAAATGAATTACACTTGCATGTAAAACAGAGTGACTACCTTACATCTTTGGATGAGATGTTAAACTGAGGCCCATCTGCCTGGGTTGGTGGTAGCACATGTGGATGTGAAAGATCTCGTGTTACCTATTGAAAAAAATAGGGAATCTGTGATGATTAGACATTAAACCGAGGCCCAATCTGCCTGAGTTGGTGGTAGCTCATGTGGATGTATAATATCCCAATGCACCTATCAAAAAGAGTAGGGGGGTGTTATTAAAAGCACAGTTTACACACCCGGTATCTATGACTCAGTCATCATAAATACATATTCAGCATTTTTTCACAATATCATACAAATATTCTATCCATTCATTCTCTACCCTTTCAACTGTAAGCATATTTAATATTTTCAGCTAATAGTCTTGTACCAAATTGTATTATACAGACGTTCTTGACAACTCATTTTCCATGTATTCCATAAAAAAACTAATATGGAATTTATCATAACATATCATTTTAACATCATTAACTTTTTTTACATTCTAAAAAGAAACATTCCATAGTTTCTTCCATCTTACAACTGGAACACAGTCTATCAGCTCATTGCTTATACTTCATATTTGCTTTAAAAGGTAAGTTTTTAATCACAAGTCTCCATGAAAAATTCTGAATCTCTAAAACAACTTTAAATCTTTGTTTTCTCTTTAATATCACTTTTCCCTACTCCTCTGTCCATATTTTGACATTTTTTCCATTACTTTTTCATACTATTATTTTCAGTTATATTCCATTTCACATCCCATCTTTTAATCAAATCAAAATATCTGTGTTCCACTTCATCAAAACCTCTTATCTCTCTTAAAAATATTTCCATATATTCCCACATCTTACCAGTGCAATCTATTTTATTTTGACATTTGTCCAAAATCCAAAACATATTAAAGAAGCTAAATATGCTATAGGATTCTTTAATATAATTCCTCTCTCTTCTCTACAATACAGGATACAATACTTTTGACAGGATTTAACTGTGGTCCCAATAAGCATGTATACAAATTCATCTCTGTAAATTGTCCCCATCCTTAATATCAAATATAATCACCCTTCCTGGGTACACTATTATAACATCTAATATTTTAATAGCTCTCTTTTTAAATAACATAGCAACTGTAGAAGAAACATATTTACCAAAACTCCATCTTATTTTACCCCCTGCCGTACAACTTCAGCCTGTTTGCTTATTTTCAACCAAAAATCTAACATCCTGCAATCAAACAACATCACGTTTGTTTTTGACACCAATCCAAAATGAATAGTCTTAGTTTTTCATTTATCAGAATTTTAAATTCAAACATAATCTTTATATTAGCCTTGTCATTTTTCCAGTTTAGCTAGTAATTTCTTTTTGACTCTATTTTCTATTGAACTCTTGATTTCCTCTTTTTCTATTTCTTCCACCTATTCATCTTCTTGACTTAAAAATTCAAACTGATTTTGCACATAACTTTCCCTGTCACAAATTTGTTTCACCGATATCTTTATCATTGTGTACCTCTTCATCTATTATATCTACTTTTCCTCAAGTATTTGCTGACAAACACAACATGCTCATTACTTCCACATTTTTACATGCTTCTTACAATTATTAGCAATATGGCCCACTTCTGCACATTGATGACATTTTCTTTGACTGCATTTTCCTATTAAGGATCCCCTGCACCACAGAGAAAACACAACTTCAGCTATCCCCAATATTTTACCATTCCCTTTTTTCCATTTACATTAATAACACATGACAAATGCACAATTAAACCATTTTTGTATTTATAAACCAATAATTCCCATATCCATTCCAGAGCTTGCTTTCATCAAAAGTTTTTTTTCACCTCAATTATTTCCTTGTCATTTGTCCTTGAAAAAAAACTTCAGTTCATCATCAGTCGCATCAGATGTTCTAAACTGAATTCTCACTATATGCCTTAACAAGATGTTTGTGGTTGCCCCCTAACCCCATTAAAGGCAAGAGCAAACATTTCAACTTTTTCATAGTCTTCAAAAGTAATCTCACAACATGTATTTTACCCTACATGTATAAAAGCCCTCATGTCCTCGGGCTTCATCCCTAATGGTAAAACAATATTGCCCCAAACATAATATGTGTTAATGCCTTGTTTACCTTCAGTGTGAACTATCAAATGTTTATTATGTAAAGTCGTACCTTTATTAATATTTCCTATTGCTCACTATACCAACACCATTGTAGAATATGCTTTGTTCATTCAGCTGTCCTTTTTTTTCCCTCTATAGCCTTTCCTCACTTTTTACTATTATCCACTGTATCAGCAAAAAATCTTTGAATAATATCAGCCCACAAAGCATCATTTTCTTCATCAGGCTCCTCCTCATTTATCATTCTAACTTAAGTTTGCTTTTCCAGACCTTATTCATTAAATTCTACAACTTTAAAATGTGGTACCTCCTCTGCCACAGTATTTGTACAATTCGCATTGCTTAAATTTAAAATGCTGACACCACAAACATTTTTCATCTCCATAACTCCTCCTTCCTTCCTTACACTCTTCGCATCATTTCCACTTTCTGATATCCATCTGTCAAACTTCTCCTCTGTCTTTATCCTCCCTCACTAATCTTTGTGGCTACCCTACAGCCTGACACAATGTTGAAAAGAGTAAGGGTCCTTTATTTATATTCAAAAATAACTCTATTTACAACATATTTATAAATATTTACAAATGTATAAATATATAGGTATATAAATCTGTTTACACTTATTCATAGTTTCTTTTACAATCATACAAAATTTTCATCCCAATTAGACCCTCATTCATTTTTTCCATAACCACCATCTGATTTTGCTTAATATTGTTGCTAAAATCCATTTACCATTAAACATAATTTAATTTATTCATTCATTCCATATAACTCATATGACATAAAATAGCATCTATTCTTTTAAAGTATTCTTTACTTCTTTTCTTATATCTGTATTTAATCATACCCATGTTTATTTTATCCACTTCTTTACGTAGTTTCCCCATAACCTTTTTACTCTTTTACATTTTAAAAACACATGTTCCACAGTTTCTTCTTCTTCTTGACAATGTAAACATATTCTCACTTTTTAAATGACATATTTCCTTGTACTGACAATTTATCTATTACCAGTCTCCACAAAAAAAAAAAAAAAAAAAAAATATATATATATATCTTGACAGTCTATTTTCTGATTGCACCATTCACTTCTTATTTTTATAGCTTTAATTTCATCTGTTAGAGTTTCCCATGGTTTTACACAGTAATGTTTTATCATTGCATTATTATTCCATACTTTTTATCTTTTTCTATATTATCAATTTTTATTTTCCACAAAATATTTTTTCTTGGTAATATTTTATTTCTTCATTAATACACTTTTTTTCTCTTTTACTTTTTTTACCATACCCCAAAATGTATCACACTTTATACAATTTTACTACTAATCTCTATTTTTTTTTTTCATTTATCCACGTTAACACTTTGTACAAATTTAATGAAACAGTTTATACCACTGGGTTAATTAACTGTAAACCTTCTTTCAATTTATTTACATAAAAAAACTCAACTTTTTACCAGGCTTAATGTAGAACCCCATAAAAATGAAACATTATCTGCAATAATTCCTTTTCAAATACTGTCAGAAACATAAATAGACTTGCTAAGTATGCTATTTTCCAATTTTTATTAAATAAGCCTTTTTTGAATTGTTTGTTTTATTTCTTCTATTGTTTTTTCCATTGAACTCTACTTGCATCTATATTTCTGAATTGTATACCTAACACAGAAATTTCATTCATTATAAAATATATATTCCCTGTCTTTACTACATCACAACATTTTTATTTTCTTTATTTAGATACTCATTTGTGCAAATTATTACTTCTTTTATCCAAATTTTGTTTTTCATAATTATTATAGCATCCTCTGCATATGTTAACAGAACCAGAGTTATTAACCCTTCAGGTGTTATATACCCTGCCTCCTTCATTTTTAATTTATTTCACAAGCTATCACATTCATAACTAATACAAATACAATTTCTTGAACATCTCTGTATTACACCACTCTTCATATGTATCTCTTGGCTTAACAGCCATTTACAAGTATTTTTACTTTATTATTACTATATGCTGACATACATATTTTCTTAACTTTCTCACTTGTATTATATTCTTTCATTATTACCCATAATATTTCATGTCCAATTGTATCAAATGCCTTATAAGTTCTCCTGTCATGATTTTTGCTTCTACTTTTCTATTCATAACATCATCCACAATTTCTCTATTATTAATAATTCTTGTCAGCCCTTCTCTTTTATTATATATATATATATATATATATATATATATATATATATATATGGGTCTACCTCAAATTGTCGATGTGCCAGATAATCAAATCCCATTTCATCGACACTACTTTATCGGATCTTCACAGTGGCAATTCACCACGGGTAAACAACCACTCAACCACCAGGACAAAATAACCAACACCAAAACAAGTTTCCCTCCAAGTGGGGTCTCCCCCCCCACACCCCCATAACTAAATATACCAACTCCGAGATTGCACTACAGTGTGAAAAGGGCAAGGTTTACCATGGTGGCTGAGTGGTTGTTTACCCTGGGTGAATTGCCATTGTTCTGGGTGTTTGAAGAAGTGAAGATTCCATAAAGTGGTGTCGATGAAATGTGATTCGATTATCTGGCACGTCGACAATTTGAGGTAGGCCCATATAAATAAATAAATATACTATCATATATATATATATATATATATATATATATATATATATGTGTGTGTGTGTGTGTGTGTATATATATATATATATATATATATATATATATATATATATATATGTATGTATATGGATTCACTAGACAATCTTGAAATACTGAAATGTCGAATTTCAGTATTTCGAGACTGAATAGTGAAAAAACAACACACCCGAAAACCCAAAACCACGAATAGCACAATTGCGACCATTCACACACACACACAAACCAGCACATAAGCACACACACATACACCTACCTAACTACACTAAAACAAACATAACAACACACACAAACACAACATAACACACAAACACACCTGCCCTACCTATAAGTAGGTGGGGCAAGCCTCCCTGCACTCCCATGTGGGGGGCTGCACCCCCCACCCCCTACTTATATATTCTAACTCCGAGGTCACACTAAACACACAAAAAACACCACTACACACACACTAAAATTCCTACCCAATACCCTTACACAAACACCACTTACCTGAAACCCCAGATAAATCCACAAACTGCACCACATGTTACGAACGCGAAACCATGATAGCAGATTCGACATTTCCACATTCAACATAGTGTAGTTTCACGTAACTGCACTTTCCACTATTCAGTTTCGACGTACTGAAATTCGACATTTCAGTACGTCGAGATTGTCTAGTGAATCCATATATATATATATATATATATATATATATATATATACACACACACACACACACACACACACACACACACACACACACACACACACACACACACACACACACACACACTTCCAGAATATTTTCCATTTTTGTTTCAAATCTCTTTTGTATTACTTTCATAAAGATCTTATAATCATTATTATCCAATACTATCAATCTCCAGTTTTTTAATTGTTTTCTTGCTTTTTTCTTCAATATGTATTTAAATATTCCAGTACATGATTCTTTATACATAAAACATTAATTTAACTATTCATCAAAATCTTTAAAAATATTTTTTGCCAATTACTTAAATTTTTTACATTTCAGACCCTATTACATCTGCTCCTGCAGCCAAACCTATATTTACTTGTCCTAATACTTTATCTAGCTCATTTAAAGAAATCTCCTTCTCCAACTCTTTATTCTCTTTGTTAACATTTTTACTTTCCATGTTTTTTTTCATTACCTTCTTTTTTACTTTAAACATTTATTGTACATATTGTGCTATACTATTCATAATCTTTTCCTGCATTCTTTCTACTTCTCCTTTTGCATTTTTTATTACTTTCATTACACTACCATCTTCCTTGACTAATCTGCTTAAGTAACTCAATATTACTTCTCTTTTTCCTTATAAAATATCTTTGCATATATAACAACTCTTCTATCTTTTCTTGATTTCTTTCATACAATTCTTTCTTTGTCAAAGTACTTTCTATCATTTATGTTCTAAATCTTCCAATGCATTGTTATATGTTCTATTATATTTTTCTTTCTCTACTTTTCTCACATCATATTGCCACTGGAAAAAAAAAAATTTTTATGTTTTTCTTTAAATATCCACTATTCACACCAATTTTTATAAAATGTTCTCATAGTAATATGATCTTTCTATAACTGTATTATTAATCTCTCTCCTTCTTCATTCCATGCTTTCCTCATTTATCCTTTTCAGTCTTTTGCCTATTTTTATATATTCCTTTTTTACTTCATCTCTAGCCATATTATAAGGTGATCAGAAAATCCCGTTTCAACTACCTCTTTTCCTATAACTAAACCATCTGATACTATAAAATCTGTTCAGTTCTATACATACCCCTTTTGTAAGTCCATGAATTTTTGTCCCAAAGTTTTAACTTACCACATCTTATAACTTCTAACATTTATCTTATATCATTTCTCTTCTTTTTTACGCTTGCCTCTTAAATCACAAGTAAAGTTTCCTGTCATTATAATACTCATATTTATCACTACTAAATAGTCTAAACTCTGATGAAATAAGCTTTCGCTTTCTATATAATTAGTATAATCATCCCTTCTGGCAAAGGGGAGATCCCTGAAATTACAATATTAACAGTATCCCCCTTAGCTCAAACCCTGTGGTGAAAGATTTGGAAACACAAGTTGACAGCAACCTTAACTTTGATCACCATGTGTCCACAGTGGTAAGGAAGGCCTTCTCTGCTGCACATCTCATAAGTAAGGGCATTGCATCCAGAACTAAGGATGTTATAAGTCCTCTGTACTCATCCCTCATCAGATCACCAATAGAGTACAATGTGCTCTTCTGTATATACCTCACTAGACACCTGCAGCAGCTGGAGAGACCTCAGGGGTTTCTCACCAAGAAAACTGAGGGCCTTCAACACATGATCTATGAGGACAGACTGAAGGCTCTGTCACTGTACTTTGTATCTTATAGGCTGCTGAGAGGTGACTTGTGCATGGCCTACAATGCACTCTTTGACCCTGCCCTAATGGAAATGCTGCACATCTGCAAGTCAAATGGGACAAGATTCACTCACTACAGGGATCTTAATCTAGCCTGACATTAACAGGACATGCTGGAAAGACAGATGTGTCTCTTAGAGATTGCCACTCCTCTGGAACAAACTCTCAGTTCACATAAAACAGAGCACCTCAATGACCCTATTTAAGCATAACTTAGACAACTGGATGGGCGACCATAAATTTACCCTGGAGGGTGTCACCTATGTCCCTCTTGGATAACGGCAGTTGGTGCTGATCATGGACTCGCACTGCAAATATAAACCATACAACTTGGTTAATAAGGAACAAGGGTATAACATGGCTAGGCTTATAAATGCCCTAGGACCAATAGTCTAGTAACCTTTTATATGTCATAATTCTATATATTTGTTCTTTTTACTTTAAATCTACAATGGTTAATCTTCTCATTTTTGCTAAAGTTACATCTAATATTTTTACTGTATTTCTACATAATAAGCTATTTCAGCACATCTCTCATTTTCCAAACCCCCCCCCCCCATAGTTTCTCTGTTTGTAATTTTTCTTCATTTGTTAAAAATCTTGTGTCTTCTAATATAACTACATCTATATTACATGTATTACACCACTCCAAAATGTCTATTTTTCTTACTATATTCCTAATACTATTCATATTTACAGAAAGCACTCTAAAATTTTCATTTTCCTTTTTCCTTAGATTCATGATTTCATAAATTGATAGCTAATTAGTATGCAAGATTTCTTAATCAGCCATTCCAAGCCTAGTCTATTTCCCTCCCAAAGGTGAGAATCAAACACTGTGCCTTGTGTTTGTGAGTCAAACACCTTAGCCATTATACCAACCGCCAATAATTAACTGTATATATTATTTTTCATCCATCTCCATTCTTTTATCTTTTGTACTTATCCCTTTACATTTTCTCTTTCTGTTTTTACCCTTTTACCACCTTCCAAGTTATGTCTTTTTCATCACTTATTTCAGAACCTTCTACTATGTTCTCTTTCATTTTTTCTCATCTAACTTTTTCTTCTACTTCTACTACATCTAAAATGTCTTCTCTTTGTTCATTTTCTTATCTTTCCTTTTCATTTTCCTTAATGTTATTTTCATTTTTGCAATCCATCCAAAAAAGTCCAGTTTTGTTACATTTATGTCATTCTTTTCCACAAAAAACAAAAACAAAAAACATTTTGTGTTGCTCCAGTATTTTACAACACCCCTGTTCTCCTCCACATTTATCATACAGGTTACATGTATATTTTTAACACAATGTTACAATCGCATCCACTAGTCCATAAACGCTTTTTGCCATAAACTTTTGCAGTGTTCAGTTCTTATCTACATAAAGTTTTCAACCGTCCTTTTAAAGTCTCTCTTTCCTCCTCTATTTGAAATTGTACATGAATTGCCTTAATTTCCCTGTTAAATGCTTTTATTACATAAACATTCCATGGGCTACAGTTTTTCTTTTTTCATATTCTCCAAGAAAAATGCCCATTGAAAAAAAAAAAACATCTCAAACATAATGTCACAAAATGTCTCTTTGTTAATAAAAATAAATTATCTTACCTCATGTGCTTTTATACCCAAAGGAGCTATTAAATTGTTCTGTCCATTTCTTTGTCTTCTTTACTTTGAATCCTTACAGTTTTCATTTTCTTCTGCCTTCTTTTCTGCTACTCCCCTTTTACCCTCTTTTACTTTTTCTGCATATGTTTTCTTTTCCATCTCACCACTGTTCTTCAGGATTGCCTCTTAACTTCATTTTCTGGTTCACTCTCACCATTTCTTTAAGTAAATCATCCTGCAACCCTCTCAACTGGAGGGTTGTAATTATACATCCATCATTTACTGACTCATCACCATCAGATTTCTTTGAAACATCTCCACAGATTCCTGCACACATTCTCTGGTCTTGATATTTGTTTTCTCCTCCATTTCTCTCACCATTCCATTATCTCCTCCTTACTCCATCTATTTCCCTGTTTCTTTGGTCTGTCTGGAATGGAAACAGAAAGTGCTCCAGCAAAATAGGCCCCACTCACAACAATGATGAGTAGGGGAAGTTACCCAATGTCCTGGGCAAATTTCCAGTAGTAGTATAAGTACCACCTCAGGTCTCACCTGAAAAAAGGCAACTAATCTAGTCAGACTAACCTGGTCAACTAAGGATGAATAAATAAATAATATCTTTCAATATGAACCTTCAAGATTGGATTGTCAACCACAAATTCATTCCTAGCCTGTTCTCCTGTTTTGCCGTTGTGGAATGAGGAGAAATATAATGAGGGTAGTTATCGACAGGGCACACATGGTCTCTACTTGTAATTTGCCTTGTAATTCTTATGATATGCACCCATAATTCTCTCATGCATGCACACACACACACACACACACACACACACACACACACACACACACACACACACACACACACACACACACACACACACACACGTGTGTTTAGGGTGCCATCCATATACCTGGGTGAGCCTATGTAAAAGCAGATGTACATACAACAAAAATAGTGCTTTCTTGCCTTTGAAGCAACCAGCAAGTCTCACTTTCTGCTGCATCTTCGTAGGTTTAGTGATCTACTAGCTTCTCATCAAGTGGTCAGGTAAGTACCTCACTGGGGACTGAATTCCATTTTTTATAGAAAAGTGTGTTTTTTTTCCCATAAATTTATATCTAAGAGAAAAAGGAAGTATTTGTGTGGTCACCAGAGTCCTTACCAAGATCAGTATATATCTTGTCATTTTTGTTCAGGGGAAGAAGGCATTCAGTCTTGTTTGATTTGTAGATCTTTTACTCCTAATATTTTTAGAAGAAGGCGTAGTACCCTCTTATTATATTTAGAATTACAGGCTATTACCTATAGAGTAATGGATCATCATTCTGGCTTCTCAAATGTTTCCCATCTGGTCCGTAAGAAGAAACATGTAGACATGCAGGCTCTTTGGTATCCACTACAGATCTTGCTTTCTCCGTTGCTGTTTTTAAAGCTGTCTCACTATGTTAAATGGGTTTAATATAGCGACACAGCTTTAAAAACAGCAACGGAGATTCTCTGTTGCTTTTTTTAAAGCTGTCTCGCTATGTTAAATTCCTTTAACATAGCGAGACAGTTTTTAAAAAGCAACTGAGATCTTGCTTTCTCCGTTGCTTCCACCCACAGCTCTGATGTACTGCATAAGCATACGCATGCGCAGTACATCAGAACTGCCGCAGAATACCAGACAGCTGAGAAAGGGCAGCAAGGAGGCATTATACAATGCCATTATTTAATAAAAGTAATTCTTTTTTTTCTTAAATAATGTCATTGTATAATAGCAATAACCCCCTTCTGGGTGTGGGTAATGCTGGATTTACCCATGGTTGTATTTGTTTGGCCACTCGGACTTCGCCCTCGTGACCGGACCACACCAACCGTGGGTAAATCCAGCATTACCCATACCCAGATGTGGGTTATTGCTATAAAGTTCCACAGTTCCATAAACTTCTCTTTCAAAACTATTGGGCAGATCTTGTAGTTGTTTCTCCTTCAAAATCAACTTCTTACAAGCACTTTATGGCAGCTCACTTTATTTCATCAGACAAAGATGGGAGAACTTTTCCAGATTTGGGAAAAGGAGTGTACTACTTCCACCTTAGCCTTCAAAACAGTAAATTGACAAGCTCACATGACTAAGTTTCTTCTGGCTTCTCTGATAATATGAAAACAATAATTGCTGATATTCCTTCCTCTGACACTGAGGCACCTTTAAATTCCTTACTTTCATATGTGTATCTCAGGTTACTAAACACTCTTCAATGTTCATAAAATACTGCTGATGCTGTGTCCAGAGTGGCTGTCACTGGATCTGTTATGAGGAGATTTGATTGTCTGCATACTCAGAATTTACCAGAGGATGTGAAAGTTGAACTTGTGAATGCACCTGAGGATAAATAGATGTTATTTGGGCTTTATTCTGCTGAGATCCTCAAAATGTTTGATGAAAGGAGAAAGGGGGTTTCTCTGATATTTCAGTCCCCTAAACCCAAATATAATGGAAACTTGTCTTGTAGCCCAGGCCCCTTTTACAGGAAATAATACGAGCAATCTGAGCAAAAGACAAAAGCAAACCTTCAAGAAGCAGGGGAAGGGAGGATCAGAAAAGAAAGGAGAGCCTTCCTAAACCCAAGGACAATCTAGAAAAGCAGACTGACTATACCACCCCATCAATCCCCCCCCCCCACTCTGGCAACCTAGTAAAGCTTTCCCAAAATCTAGGCCTTTACTTTCTTGTTTGGGACCAGATTACTTCAGACACTTAGGTCCTGAGAATCATTTAAAAAGGCTACAGCTGGCAGTGAGACTCCCTTCCCCCATTTGAAGGGATTCTCCTCCATTATTTCAACAAACCTCCCTGTTTCCTCCTTTCCTGGATCAAATGTTGTCTCTGGGAGTAATACAGCCTATCCCTCCAGTTCAAGAAGGGAAAGGGTTTTACTCAAGGAATTTTCTGGTACCAAAATAAGAAAGGTCTTCACCTGTCCTGGATCTTTCATTTCTAAACCATCACATTGAAATTCAAAAATTCAGATTGATCTCTGCAGTCTACCACATTTCCTCCTTCCAGTTTCCTTTTAACGTTAGACATAAAAGATGCTTGTCATAGGTTCTTAGGTTCATAGGTGTGTACTAGGATAATGGCCCTGGACCCCTTACAAGCCTAGCCCAAAAAAATCTCCCTGGCACTGTGCCAGTCGATGTTAGCTCACAGTGCCTCTATCCAGTAGGGCAATAGGAGTGCTCCCTGGGGTGAACTTTCTGTTACTCATCCACTCATCGAGATTTCTCTTGAAGAGGGCCAGCAAGGTGCTCTGCTTGACATGAATGGGAAGCTTATTCCAGAGTATGGGCAGTCTTTGGGAGATAAACCTGTCCCTCCAGCATGTTCTGTTGATTGTGGTAGTGAGGTTGTAATCTCTGGAGTGTGTGGCATGGGGGGATTGGGATTTCTTTAGGTGCAGCATTTCAAGTAGAGCTGGGTCAGACATGGCTTTGTAAGTCAAGCAGAGATCACCTCTGAGTAGATGATAAGAGACTGAGAACAGCTGAAGTTTCTTGAGTCTGTCCATGTTAGACATGTGTTTAAGGCCTAGGATCCTTTTTGTGAGATACTTTTGTGGCCTCTCTAGCTGTTGTAGGTGTCTGGTCAGGTACATGTCAAACAGGACGTTATATTCGATGATTGATCTATGGAGGGATGAGTAGAGAGGGATGATGACCTCTTGCTTTCTGGATGTGAACCTTTTGGTTATAAGATGTGCCACATAGAAGGACTTTCTGACCACAGTGGCAACATGGTGCTCGAAGGTGAGGTGACTGTCGACCTGGGTGCCCAGATCTCTTATCTTCAGTGTTTAGTGGGCTCCTATCAATGTGGTAATTCATGGGAGATGAGTTTTTTCCAAAGGGAATGATAACACATTTTTTGGCATTAAGCTTAAGGCCATAGTTCACTGGTTTCAGAGAGGCCCTTCTGTTGGATGTCTGCATCACTTGGGGAGTTGATAATGACTCCTAGCTTGTGCATATTTACCAATGCCATTATTTAATAAAAGTAATTCTTTTTTTTCTTAAATAATGTCATTGTATAATAGCAATAACCCCCTTCTGGGTGTGGGTAATGCTGGATTTACCCATGGTTGTATTTGTTTGGCCACTCGGACTTCGCCTAGCTAGCTAATGCAGTCATTAGCAAACTTGGTCAGCCAGAGTCCCTCTGTGATGGCCTGGACATCTGAGAAGTAGATGCCAAACAGGAGCGGGCCGCAGGACAGAGCCCTGTGGGACTCCACTCATGACTGGTCAACAGTCTGACTTGGAATCCGCAACTTTCACCCTGTGGGTCATGTCTGTGAGCCAATTTGCAATCCATCTAGTGATATAAGGATTGATGCCTAGTTTGGTGAGTTTATCAATGATACCCGAGTGGGGAATAGTATCAAAGGCCTTGGTCAGGTCGAGGTAGGCTCTATGCATGCCTTACCCTCATCCACAGCCTTGGTGACTGCCTCAAAGAAGTTGACCAGGTTCAGCAGCCAGGATCTCCCCTTGATGAAGCCAAACCATGTGGGGATAAGAGTTTGGAGATTGCCTATATCTTTGTTGAGCTGGTCCGCGATGATGTGCTCCATAGCTTTGCATGTCAGACTTGTCATGCTAATGGGGCGATAGTTCCCAGGGTCTGCAGTCACTCCCTCTTTATGGAAAGGGATGACTGTAGCAGTGAGCCATTCATTATGGACAAAGCCTGAGGTAAGGCTGTGATTGAACAGGGCACACAGGTGTGGAGCCAGTTTGTTCTCCACAGCTCCATTCTTTGGTGAGTTTGAAATGGAAACACTCAGCATGTTTTTCAGAGGTGGGAGAAATCCCACAGAAACACAAGAAGAACATTCAAACTACAAACAGGCATTGGCCAGAGTTTAGGATCAAACCTTGCACTTTTTGCATGGGTGACAAAGACTTAATCATTATGCCAACCGGTCTAAATCATGAAACTTCCAGAGGTCATGAATTCTAAAATTCAGAGATAGTCCCTGGCTGTTACAAGAGTTTAGCTGGAAAATTCAGAAACAGTTCCTTGTAGAAGTCCACTTTGTTCTGAGGAAGAACAGACATCATAATGGATGTATCTAGTAGGAGACAACCTAGAAACACTATCTTGTGAGACAGAATGAGAGAGGATTTTTCTAGGTCAGTTGATGGGATCCTTATCTTCCCTCTTCTCCTAGTACATTTTTATGTTTAGATTTTTAAACACTTTTATTAATTATTACTTAGACATAGGCACTCATACATCTATTAATAGAAAAGAAAATGAACCATATTAACATATTCTTATTGATGCATTATACATTACATACATTTTCTTTATAACAATGATTCACTCCAACATTACATAAATTACTCAACTACTGCTTTCCCTTAAACCTCACCCCTCCTCTAGAATATTATTTTGTATGTACTTGTTCCCACATATTCCATTTATTTCTACTTAATTTGCTCCATCCTTTTTCTGAAAATCCCAACTCTAGTTCCATTTTCAAGTGCTAGGTTTTTGGGCTGCCAATAACATTAAGCATAATGAGGATTTACTAAGTATAAGTAATTCAGACACTGTCTCGGCACAAAATAAATCAATTGCAGCCATTTCTCCCCTACCATTTCTGACAGAGTACACCAAAGGGAAATGTTACAATCTGCCAATTCATTACATTCCCAAAATAATATGTTCCCAGTTACCTCTCTCTTTTCCATCACACCTCCAGTATTTGCTATCTACCTGAGGAAAAATTGTGTGATGACTGATGGGGGCATAAAATACCTATGCAACCACTCCCAAGCAAAAATCCTTAACTGTTTGGACTTTGTCACATGCTTGGGAGCCAAACAGATGTCCTCCCATTGTTGCTTTCTAAGCTGTCTTTCCAGTCTCTCTTCCCAATCTTTTCTAACCTCCTGTAATTTAATCTTATAGCTTTTATTCAATATTTTGTATGCCCTACTAATTATTCCTTTTTTAACAGCAGCTTTTATTCTAGACTCATTTAAAAACTCTTTCACTCACCACTCCCCTATCTCCTTCTTTTTGCCTATGATATATCAATCCCTAGTAGGTAAAGTGGTCTCTAGCCTGCAATCCAAACTTCTACTTCACCTCATCTGACTCTGTTACATTTCCATCTTTAGTTATTTTCTCCTAATACCTTAGTTCCTTTCCCAGTTTTCTCCAGTAAATTCCATCTCTCCAGCCTATTTTCTATATCCTTACTTGCAGTCATTCCTGTTGGCAAAATATCCTTTCCCATGTTGCCTTGATTCTTAGAATACTTTCTCCAACTTTATGAAAATATAGTCTGCATAATGGTTGTTAGTCTCTTCAAGGATCTGCATCCAAAATTCTACTCTCTCCTTATTTCTTGAACTTCTCACCTGTTTCATCATAATCTTCCTTTTTCACTTTGATTTAAAATATACTTGTGTTATGTATATCAGCCTTAAATATGTAGCCCTAAAGTATCCATTCAAATCAGGTGGTCCTAAAACATCTTGCTCTATAGAGAGGATCAACTTATTCCACTTAACTATTGCCCTCTTTCCCTCCCTGAAAGATTCCTTCAGCTCTTTGTTAATTATTGTTCTCAACTTCTCCTCTGGTTGTTAAATATGCCTGACCTGTATGTAAAACCTAAGGGACTAAAAACAAAAAGCTTCCAGTTTCTCAATGTTTGTATTTTCTTTTTTTAGTCTCTTCCCACATATCCTTAGCTGTCATTACAGAATCATTTTTAATCCATATGTCTAAATAGTTCATCTTATCATGTCCTCATAAATATGGGTATTGCTGAACCAATTAATGTATGGACACAGAGTTTACTGTTATAGTCTTTGTTTTATCTTCACTGGTTTTGTATCCAGAAAAGACTTGAAACAGTCTCAAATATTCTGCAATACTGAAATGTCCTTTTCTGGATTATTTAAGTGCAAAATGGAAAAGTGGATTTTGTAAAAACAAACTTCCTGGACCAGATAGTCAAACACCAACCAGAGGTGCAACCATACTGGATCTGGTCCTCTCTAATATGGCAGAGTGCTGCACACCACCTGTTAAGGTCAGACCACAAAATGATCTCCTTTGAAGTAAAAATAAAATCTGGACCCCCAGCTAAACTAGGAATATTCAAGAAGTATTCTAAAGCTAACCTCCTGCTATTAAATGAGAACCTGGCAAAATGTCAAGCCCCTATAAACCCTGAGAACACTTCTGCCTATGCAGAACTGTTCACAGAAACCCTGTACAAGCATGTTCATAGCTGCATAGTGGCAGCTGTACCTACTAGGAAGAAGCACAGAACTAACTCAAAAAACAAGCCAGCCTAGTGGAATCACAAAATCAATCAGATGTATAACAGGAGGAAGAAAATCATGGCAAAAATAGGCCATGGAACGTATCATAGTGGAACGCATAAACAAAGACATTGGTAATCTCCAAACTATGGACGCTACCCAGTTTGGATTTGTAAAAGGCAGATCATGTCTCCTAAACCTGATTGACTTCTTTGAAGCAGTCACCAAAGCCATAGAAGAGGGTAAAATGGTTCACACAGCTTATCTAGGTCTCGCCAAGGCTTTCGACACCATCCCCCACTCTGGAATTATAGATAAGCTCACTAAACTAGGTATAAATCCCTATGTCACAAGATGGGTTGCCAACTGGCTCATGGACAGAACCCACATTGTGAAAGTAGCAGATTCCAAATCCGACATCAGACCAGTGACAAGTGGAGTACCACAGGGTTCAGTCCTGGTTCCTCTCCTGTTTAGTATCTACTTCTCTGAAGTGCAGGCCAACACAGAAGGTCTTTGGCTAACAAAGTTTGCAGATGATTGCAAACTGGGAGCCATAATCAAAACTCCTAATGATGTGGACAAACTACAAAAGGGCCTCACTGAGACAGATACCTGGAGTCAAAGCCATGGCCTGAAGCTCAATGCCAAAAAGTGTATTATCATCCCCTTTGGTAAAAACTCTGTACCCATGAACTGCTACATAGCTGGTAGTCTACTTAATGCTGAAAATGTGATAAGAGACCTTGGGACACAAGTTGACAGTAGTCTCACCTTTGATAATCACATCACCACAGTGGTCAGGAAATCCTTTTACATGGCTCATCTCATCACAAAAGGATACTCATCCAGAAAAAAAGAGGTAATTGTTCCCCTCTACTCATCAGTCATTAGACCCATTATAGAGTACAATGCCCCTTTTGGTATGTACCTCACAAGACATCTACAACAACTGGAAAGACCACAGAAATACCTCACAAAGAGGATTACTGGCCTCAAACAGATGCCCTATGCAGACCATCTCAAAAAACTACAGCTTTACTCCATCGCATATCGCCTACTCAGGGGCGATCTCTGCCTAACATACAAAGCTATGTCAAGCCCAGAGCTGTTGGACATGCTCCACTTAAAGAAATCCCAATCCCTCCGAGCTACACGCTCTAGGGACCTAAACCTTGTCACCACAATAAACAGAACATGCTGGAGGGATAGATTCCTGTCCCAGATACTTCCCATACTCTGGAACAGACTACCTATCTATGTCAAACAGAGCTCCTCATTAGCACCCTTCAAGAAAAATCTTGATGATTGGATGGGAAATGGGAAATTCACCCCGGGGATCACTTCTGTGGCTCTGCTCGACAGGGGCACAGGAAAAAATTTTCTTGGGTGGCGAAAGCCAGGGTACATTTTTTGGCTAGGCTTGTATGGGCCCTAGGGCTGATAGCCTAGTACCTACCTATGAACCTATGAACCTATAAAAATTAGGAGGTGCAGCACCCAGCAGGATAAAAGCACTCTCATCAAACTAAACAAACAACTCGGAGGACAAATAAAGTCTCCCAAAGCCAAATTTGAGTTAAGTTTGGCCTCCCAGGCCAAGGACAACCACAACGCATTCTTTAGCTATGTCTGCAATATCAAAGGCAGTACACAATTGTGTGCAGACCTCATTGTAAATGGGTTGAATCTTGATAGATTTGAAGAGGTCCAGATAGGTGGAGTGGGCATCTTGAGTCAGAGTTGGGGGCCTGTAGCTCCTGCTTGACCAGCATGGAGGTGTGTATGTCTTTTATATATATTGCAGCTCCACCTCCTTTTGCTTTGGTGCTCATGGTTTGGGGTTTGAATGTATGATAGGATGAATAACCTAGTATGGCTGGGGTGCTCCCCGCAGCTTTGAACCAGGTTTCTGTGACTGCACAAATGTCAGCATTTTCCAGGGTTAAGAATACTTGCAATATGTGCAGTTTCATGTTTAGACTCATAGCATTTAACAGCAAGACCTTTAATTTGCTTTTTGATTAAATGTTCATGTTGGTAGTTTTGACCGGTTTCAAGATGATATTTGCCTAATTTGGAAGGAAAACAGTGATATTTTAAATGAATATTTTAAATGAATTTTTAAATTATATTAATGGAACCACAAACTTTTTTTAAATGGAATATTAATTTAGATGAAATCAATTATTTGGATATTAATTTGGTTAAAGATTATGAAGCTAAAGCTTATATTTCTTTAATTTATAGGAAAAAAACTTACTCCAGTGGCTTCCTTTATTATACTAGTGCACATCCTGAACATCAGAAAAAATCTGTAATTAAAGGCCAGTTATTTAGGGCCGCTCGGATTATTACCAAATTTTCAGATTTTACGAAAGAATGTGAACATTTAAGAAGTATGTTTATTAATAAGGAATACCCGATATGGCTAATAGATAAACTAATTTTGGAAGTTAATCAAAAAAGAATAACTGGCTATTTTAAGCCAATCTTGAAACTTAAAAGTGGATTAGTTCATGAGAATGATATTAATGTAAGTACACTTAAGTTAGATAGTAGAAGCACCAATGGTTGCTTAGAGATTTTTGGTAAACATATGAATAATAAACACGAAGAATTTTCAAAGGTTTTAGTAGTTACTTTTACACAAGATTATCAAATTTTGAAGGATGTATTTAATAATAATTGGAAAATTTTAATTGAAGATTCTCAGTGTAAAAAACATATAAATAAATTTCCCAAAATAGTTTATAGAAAAGGGAAATGTTTTAAAGATTTATTGAAATTTACTAATAATAATAAAAAGGTGAAGATGAAGACTGGGAATTATAAATGTGGAGCATGTAAATGGTGCTATAAAATTCAAGAAGGAAACAGTTTTAGTATACGGGATAATAAATATTATATGAAAAAGAAATTTAATTGTAAATCTAAAGCAGTTGTTTACTTAGCGAGGTGTAATTCCTGTACTTCGTTTTACATAGGTAAAACAGAAAGAATGTTCACACAGAGAATTTATGAGCATGAATACGCAATAAAGAATAAGAAAATGAATAATGCGTTAGTAAAACATGTAAACGAATGTATAAATTTTATTATATGGTAATAGATCAAGTGGAAATAAAAGATAAGATTCTTTGGAATTTAATTTTGGAAGAAAGAGAACTTATCTGACAAATAAAGTTACAAGCAGATTCCTGGCCAGGTTTAAATGAAAGAAGTACTATAGGGCCAATTTTAAAATTAAAAGCATACACTAGGAATAAAATTAAAGATTAATATAAAATTTGTTCTAGGAATTTTATAATGATTATGAAGGAGGGTATGGAGTAATAAGTTAATGTAATGTAATATAATTAGTTTTAAAAAAATATATAAAAATATTATAATTTTATTATAATATAATTTTTTAAGAGATTATATAAGTTTGTGTTTCTATTAATGTTTAATATACATTTAATGTATAATATGTATTTATTTATTTATTTATAAATAATTTTAACATGAAGCTAGTATTTAATATAATCAATTATATTTATTTAGTCCCATATTCATTGTATTTATGCATTCCTTGATCTTTGGTACTTAAAAATTCTATCTTTCACTTTTTTACAACTGAGCATGCTCCAATTTGATTTTAAAATTTGGCGCAATTTTTTGAATTTGGTGGAGGCTATAAAAGGAAGTGATGTAATGGAGGTTATTGTCTGATGAAGTTTAAAACCTTTTAAACGAAAGCGCTTACGTATATTTGTGGTTTGTTCTTGGCATTTTCTAAGTTCGTTTTGTGGCTGTATAAGTTTATTTCGTTATTAAATTGGATTTATTCATCTGGCTGGTGGCTTTTCGTTCTAACCTTGGTATATTTAATTCTTTAATGAACATTTCTATTTCTGCATTTTTTAATTTATATATTTCTCTGCTTTACACAGATTTTCATAAAATTTACAAAATATTTTTAATACCTCTATGGGATCTCTGGTTATTTTCTCATTATAGAATCCCTAAGCTTGGCAACAACCCTTTCTCATTTCTGTTGTCTGAGCCATTGTGTTAAAAGCTTTTGTGCTCTGGAGTTATCAAAAATAGTTGCTTAACAGCAGTATTTCTAAAGTTATGTATATTATTGAGGTAGTCACTTATTTTCTCTTTAGCACTCTGCTGTTGTGCCTCTTCTTGTTCTGTCAGATTCCCCTTATTCTGCAATACTTTAACCTTTGTCAGTCCCTCTAAATAATTCTGTTGCTTATTAACTATATCTCATTTCTACCCTATTTTAAACTTAACTTTCATTTTATCCCACTCCCCAGATATATTTTCTGAAAAAAAAATCTGTATTCCCTAATAACTCCCTAACAATTTCCACTACCCATTCCCTAAAGTCATCTCTGTTTAACAGACAGGTGGTGAAGCTCCAGTGTCTCATTTTTATTGCATTGCCCTGCATTTTTATTTTAGTTATTATTGGCGTGTGATCTGGAATAGTTATTTGATGCATATCAAAACTTTCAATTAAATGCACATGTTGTTGTGAAATATAATTTCTGCCTAGCCTAGCCCAGTTTTTATACTTTCTGGAATAATATGTAAATTTTCTCCAAGCTCCAGCTACTAAATTCATATCTGCCATACCAAGTATTTTCATAATTCTTTTCAAAAATCTACCCGCTTTTGTTATACTTTCCCTACTAGGCCTCCCAGATACATTCTCACTATTGCAAATTAAATTCTAGTCCCCACCTATAAGTAATGTTTCCTGATGAAAGCTGACTATTTCTTTCAGAATTTTCTTAAGTGCCTTTGTAGCAATTTTAGGTGAAATATAAATCCAAACAATTGTAATCCTCTTCCCTCCCTTGCCAGTAGCCCCTTACTAATACAAATCTACTGTTATATTAATTGCTAGAGGAGCTCCAATAATGATCGAAGAGAAAAAAAAGATAAGTACTCCTCTTTTCCTTTGTCCCAGATATTCTGTTGAGTAACCATCATGAAATACTTTTTTTTCTCAAATTCTCATGCTCAGTTCTTTCCAGATGTGTGTCTCTTGGTAACATATCTATTTGCACTTTGCATTTCTTAATAATAGTTATCTACTTTTTCTTTTTTGTATATATCTGTTATACCATTCGCATTCATAGATAATATGGGAAGCAATGCCATTATGATAAGAAGTTATTATTCTCACCTGTTATGTAAAACAGTTTTTTTTAAATGTCTAATTTCAGCTTTTGAGTTACATGCAGACACTAAAGGTTGGAAGGTTGATCTTTTATACAGTTGTTTCTTGTCATATCCATTTACACATATGTCATATCTTACAAGAATTTTTATTTTAATGAAAACCCTCATAAAACACACCCCAGAACACCCCTACAACCAATTAACTTAATACAAATGTACAAAACCATGTACAGCTCCAAATAATAAAGTTTAACTCTCCTAATAGGAGCAATTGTCCCAGATTGACAGCTATACTTAGAGGCTTTAATTGACCTATGATTAAGGTTAACCATGCTAAGATGCAAGACACAGCCTGTGCTTCTAATTACACTAAGTGCTGTCTGTTTGTATCTTATCTTTATTCTTCTCTCAGATGTACTAAACAACTTGAATGCTTTCAGAAAGCATTATCTTTTAGCCATTGAAAGAAGAAGTATTCTTTTTATTGCCCTTATCAGCTTGTCTCCTTAGAAAATGAGAACCAGATACACAGTTATCTTCAGCTACACGAGTCTCATGATGAACTGTGAACATTTATTTGCTAAAGAAAACCTTTCATTACATTCAGTGTGCTTTTATTCACTTGCTTCCACTTAAAATATATTGTTGGATCAAGGCAAATGCCTTAATCCAGTCATTCCTCTATGCAAAAGTAAGAAAAAGCATATCAGTTTTACTTATATCATGCTCTTTTGTCCAGGCTTTCTTCTCTTTTTTACATTGCAGTGCCTATGTTTCTTAAAAGTGAACAAGAAGAAAGAAAGAAGGAAAAAGTTAGCTGTTTACTTTGGTATCCCTATTACACACAAAAATAACTGAAAAGAACTTTACTATACAACATGCAGTATATGTCATGTTTTATAAAAATATTATTAAGAAAAAAATGTGTTTTACTTACAATTACCTCTTTCCTTCCTCTTCCCCTCTCCTTAATATTCTTCTAAATATTAATGATGTGAAGTAGGGCATATGCTTTGGAGTCCTCTACAAGTTTAACAAAGTTAAAAAAGTCCAGTATTTCCAGGTTTTATTGTTCTGCCATATTTCACAAATGTAAATGGTGTTTATAATCTCATGTTTATTAATGTCCAAGTTGCTGGTTTTCTTCTTGTTGATCTCCATCTTCCAATGTCAGTCTCTGGTTTATTTCCAATCTACCCCCAGTTCTTCTAGTCAACTCCTGTGCTTTCTTTTCTGTTTCTTAAGCATTTTCCTTTGGAACATTGGAAAAGGGTTCATTGGCATAGTCTCTCTATGAGCTTTATTATCAAAAGAATAAGAAGCAGAATCCCCTTCTGTTGTTAGCTCACTTTTTGTTGGACAAACTTTTGTATTTCCTCCTTAGCATGTTCTGCATCAAAAAAGGACTTTGACCCTCTAGAAAAAAATATTCTAAAGAAATCTGGATACAGCAGCTTGAATCCCACACCTGCTTCTTGACATTCCCTGACTGCTGGAATAAATGTATTCCTCTTCTGCCTGGTGTAAGTGAGTAATCATTGTCCACAAACACTCTAGTGTCCAACTTTTAGTACATTGTCCTTCCATCATGGTTTTGTCAGAATCAGCGCTTTCTACTGGTAGGATTTCATCTTTACTATTAGAGGTCTTGGCTGTTTTCTCATGGCCAGGTTTGGGGCATACACAGATGTGATCTTTCAATTAACACCTCCTGTGGTGGAATACCAGTCTAGTTGTTTATTTGTGCTTTCATAAAACTAATACAGTCAGTTCTTTCCAGTTTCTCTGGTACAGCAGAAAATCTCAGTTTTTCCCTATATGCTCTGTCCTCTAATTTTACCATTTTTAAAATATCTGTTCTTGAGCAATCTCATATTAGGACTAGCCTTTTTTTCACTTTGACCTCTGATTTTTTGCAGTTTTACCAGCTCATCTGAATATCTGTTTAAAGCTTCTTCCATTTTTCCAGCTTTTTTTGAGTCTATATAATTCTTTAGTGTGTGTTTTTTCTTTTTTTAATTTTAATCAGTTCTGAGCAGATTTGACTTGTTTTTTCTCTAGATTACTGGAAGTCATGTCTTGCACCAAAGATGGAGCTTGAACTGCTTTCCGCTGAACAGCTGCAGGATTCTTCCCAGACAATGTTTTCTCCTCACCTTTTGGGATTTATTTTCTTTCAGGTTCTTTAAATTTCTTAAAACACAAACACTAATGAAGCCAATAGAACTGATAACAAAGATATTTATTCTCCTGGTAGCTCGGCCTTTTGCCTTCAAGGGATCCCTTAAAGGCGAAAGGCCAAGGTACCAGGAGAATAAATATCTTTGCTGTCGGTTCTATTTGCTTCATTATGTTTGTTTTTTATGCTTATTAGTCTTTTATGGTGTTGTTATTATATCTTTAAATGTTTTTCTTTGGTGGTATCCAGGCAGTGAACTTAATAGCCGGTAGCTGAAATTTACCCTAAAAGACAAATTCACTGTTTCTGTTTTCACACTGGGAGAGCTGAATTAAACTGTTACTCAGTGTGCAGCGATCTTCAAAGTTGAAATTAAATATGAATGATCAAGTTCTTAATTAACCTATTTCCTCTATAACACTACTGTTAAATATATGTCCTTATTACTAATGGGAACTGATGTGCTTTCCATATTAGATATTTCTAGTAGTTTCTTTTCAATTCTTATTTAAAGTAATTCAGATTATAAATATGCCTTTACATTTGAAAGAAAGTAGTATATATGAATGGTGTTATTTCATGGTTTTCATTCCTCACTATCCTTTTGTCATCAGTTATTGGAGGATACACACTATCCAGATGGTGTAGTTCAATATACAGATTATGTCTTAGTAAAGATTAAAGAGATGGAGAAAGACTGGTTTTAGAAAATGTACTTAAATCATTGAAACCAGTAGCTTAATGTTTGTTTGTGTCTTTCGGCTTTTCCTGGTTAGGGGTCGCCACAGCGGAACTCTGGTCCGCTAATGATTGGTAGTGGATTTTTGCGTACCGGGTTACCAGCCTTGATGCACAACCTTCAATGAAGGAACGCCTCATTCACGTATGCCTCCACACAGAAGACGCTCGAGCTGAGAATCGAATGGGACAACGTCTTGCTATAAGGCGACAACGCTACCACAGCACCACCACCGCAGTTATAGCTTAATGTAATTTCATAAAAATACTCAACCCAAACAAAATTAAAATTTATGGAGCTGGTATTGGTACAGTCATTGATACAGTGATGGAATGCAGAAGTCATAAATGGTTTTGTGCCTTATAATACTTGCATAACTTAACTATTTTGAGGCAGTTCTTAGTTATGGTAAACTATTTTAAGAGCTTTGTTGAGAATGTTAGCTAAATAGCTAAACCTTTTTATGGGTGAAGAAAAGAGATATCAGTAAAGAAATGGGTACAAATGGGTAATGAATATATTAAGAGTTTTAATTAGTTGATTTTAAAACAAGCATTAAGTACAGACTCAAAATGAAAATGATCTTAGTTTACAAATAACTGCAGGGAATGTTTTTACTCAGTATTATTATAGTGAAGAGAAACTGAAACTTCATCCCATAAGGTACTTTTCTAAAATGAATGCAGAAGGTCGAACTTTGGAGGGACATCAGAGTTTGGAATTAGGAATTGTGCCATTAATCAAACAGCTTTAAAATATGATAAGATTGTTTTACACAATACGTTATTTTTCTGTCAGAAGGGTGGCCATGGTGGTGCAATGGTTAGCGTTGCCGCCTCACAGCAAGAGGTTCTCCGGTTCAATCCTCGGCTGGGGTGCCTTCTGTGCGGAGTCTGCATGTCCTCCTTGTGGTCGCGTGGGTTTCCTCTGGGTGCTCTGGTTTCCTCCTACATCCCAAAGAAATGTTGTAGGTGGATTGGACACTCTAAATTGGCCCTAGGTGTGAGTGTGTGTATGCCTTCTGTGGAAGGCCGGGTGCCGGGCTGGCAACTCGACACAGTAAAACTCCACAGCCAATCATGAGCGGACAGGTGATCCACTGTGGTGACCCCTAACCAGGAAAAGCCGAAAGTAGAAGAAGTAGTTATTTTTCTGTCAGAAAGGAAAGATATAGATTCACCCAGCAAATTTGACAGGAAATAAGACATAATCACTAGATGGATGGTCATGGGGGCATACTGAGGGCTGCACACTTAATAGCCAGAAAATACTGGAGGCCAGAATTAAACAAAGTTATTGAAAAATACTATAAACAATGTATAGTCTTTGTAATGTAATGCTATGAGCAAAATTCTCATGTTAGACATTCCTAGCCAATTGAAGGTCCATGGGAAGGAGTTAGACTTTGTTGGACTCTTACCAGAAGCAAAATAAAGGTTAGATGTATTCTAGTTAGGGCACATGTGTTCATCAAGTGAGTCGAGGAAAATAAGGATTACTCTAGAAACATACACAAACTCTTGTAAACTCAAATTTTCTCGAATGGGGTTTCCCAGGGATAATCCATAATGATACAGGCATATATTTTACAAGTTCATTCGTTGGAGAGATGTATGTTATACTATCAACACACATCAGGTATGGAAGAATAAATTAATCTGACATTAAAAGATTCACAAAAGAAACCTATTAAGTAAGAACTAGTTCATTCATTTTTCCTGCAGACTTCTTGGCAGTTAGCAGTAACACCTACCTCATCAAGGGTGATAAGTATGAGGTCATTTGAGCTCAAGACAGTTAGGGTAGTGCCTGTTATATATCCAGAATCTATATTAATATCTAGAGGTGACGCTGGAGTCCACCTGGACAAAGTTTCAATGATATGCAGAACAATCTGGTAAGTACTTTAAATTTAATTAATATCCCAAATAAACCCAACAATCAACCATCATTGGCTACTAAAACTTTTATTAAAATCAACAAACAAAGTTAACTGATTTTGTTTTATTTAAACAGACTTCATCAGCCCTTAATTGTAATACACTACTAAGTGACAATATGTTATTCAGTCTTATTCTGTGTGTTGCATTAAATAAGATTTGTCAAAAAGCTTTGTGATATTTTTTTCTTAAATTTGATCCTTAAATGTTAAGTGTTGTTTGAGCTGATATAATCCTTCAGTGTTTTGTTTATTTTAATCAGCTCTGAGCACATTTGACTTATTTTTCATATAGTTTACTGGAATACTGGCAGTCATGTCTATTCCCATACTGCATTGGTGCGGGGACTTTATCCAGTAAAAAAAAAAAGATTGGTGCTGTCTTACAGTTAAAGACTGCTAAATTATAATTCAGAAGTAGATTTTAAATAGTTTTTCATATGAAAAGTATTTATATGAAGAATCTCCTGTTTTTTTATAACGTTATGTATACTAACTCATATTCATTCATTTTATTCTGTTTTATTAAGTTTTATCATATGATGTGGTTTTATGTATATAAACTGGGTGGAAGGGATCTAACATTAGTTCTGATGATGTCTGTTTAAATAAGATAAAAGCCCATAACAGTGTCTGTTTATTTTCAATAAAGTACTTGGTCCCAGCAGTGGTTAGTGGTTAATTTTCATTTGGTTATTAGTTGTATTTCCCACACCAACCTTTATTCCATGAAATACACTTTTGGTTTGTTAAATATTTTAGATTTGCTGATATGAATTCATGTAATGTATTAATTAAATAAGAACATTCCGGATGAGAAGTATGAGATAACGGTTAACTTTATACAATATGGTGCTTGGGATGCCAGCTAGACCAGTCCTTGTACACTTTTGAAAAGAAAAGGTAATACATTTATTTGTTGAGAATTTTAAGAAAGAAATTTAATGATGGGACTAGAGAGAGATCACACAGAAAACATCAATAACTATGAAAATGCAGTTGTTCTGCAAGATTACTCTCAATATTCTGTGGTTCTGGGTCTGTATATGGCCTCAGTGAAAACCACCCTACTGTCTCCAAAAAAAACCCATGTAGGGGGCTTTGCCCCCACACCCCCCTATGTGGGGATCTGCGCCCTACACCCCCCAAATAAATATGTCAACTCTGAGATCAGACTACTACAGAGGTAAGGGGCAAAGGTCAGCATGCCAGCCAACTGGTTACTTACCGTTAGTGATTTGTCGGTGTTCTGGTAGGTCTTCTGGGATTTTGAGTTTTTCATCTCGGTCTTTTGGGTTTCAGGTAGGTGGGATTTTGGGTTTCTAAAGGAGATATATATATATATATATATATATATATATATATATATATATATATAAGAGAGAGAGATACACATACACACACACACACACACACACACACACACACACACACACACACACACACACACACACTCACACACACACAAACACACATATGTACTAAGCTATTATGTTTATTACAAAGTCTGCAGCTCCTACAAGACAGATTCAGACCTGATTCGTGATATGTGGTTTATTGGATACATATCAGACATTGGGAAAGCAATCGGTTCAGTTCAAAGGACATTATATACATTTTCCTCTGTTTAGCTTACTCTGGGATGATATTTTAGTGATAACATTCAGTACCTAGGAGTATGTTTTGGAAAGAAGCTTGCTACTAGAAATACAACCAAGTCAGTGCAGCAATACTATTTGGTGCTCAGATGCTTACAGAATTAACTGTCCCTTTAGCATGGGAAGGGCACATCATTTTCATTGTTCCAGTCTGTTAGAAAAGTAAACATTTCTTGTAAAAAATCATATAACAGTACATTTTTCAGAAGTGTGTCAAGCCATGGAAGAATATTTAATTTTGAATGGGGGAATTCATACCAGCTAGTAGTGAGCTTATAGTACAAGCAAATTGTTTCTGTTTAATATGGGATAGAAGTATGAGATTTTAACCCAGGTATGAAATGTAATACATATAAATTCACGGAAGATGTTATTTGATGATTTCAGCTGAAATGTAATATGTATAAATTCATGGAAGATGTTCTTTGATGACTTGAGCTGAAATGTAATACGTATAAATTCATGGAAGATGTTCTTTGATGACTTGAGCTGAAATGTAATACGTATAAATTCATGGAAGATGCTCTTTGATGACTTGAGCATCTGTCATCAGATATTTAATCAGTCTGACTTTGAAATAAGTACATAATGGAGGGGGGGGGCAGGGATACTTGGTACCTTGGTTTGGTGTTGTTAATGGTGCAGAAGCCTAGATCTAAGAAGTCATATTAAAGAAAAAGCATTAGAATTTATTAAACAATGAATATTTTCATAGAAAATGTAATTGTGGGCTACTAATGAAGGTATCGATTGGATATATTTTAAAGAAACTGCATACAACTGCAAATTTAAAAATTATATTACTTGAGTGAGCCATTGCAAAAACCTCAAAATTGATGCATTCATAGTTGGCTTCAGATGTTCTTAGGTAGTTACTAAGTTTGCAGTCCATGATACTACTGAGGGGCCTAGTCCAAATTCTCAGTTGTCCCCAGGTACTGTCCGGTTAAGTGACTTGCTCAAGTTCACACACTAGGCAAGTGATGGCTGAGGGAATCAACCCCTGTACCATGTTAACAACAGCTCACAGCCTCGACTCCCTGTGCCAACTTCCAGACTACCTAGACATTTAGAAGAAAATTTTAAAAATGGAAAACAATAAATCATGCTTAGGTATTACTGAGACACAACAGTCTACTATGTACAGACTAGAACAACGTACATTCTCTCCACAAGAAATTGTACTGTTTTTTTTTACCTTCACAAATAAATATAGCAATAATATATTATATGCTAGTCCATTACTATTGAGAATTCCAGTGTGTTCATAAAAGCCTATAATATCATTGCAAATATATAATGTTACCATTTCCAGAGAGATGAAATTAAGTATACAAGTTGTGTGTGATAGACTGGCCCATAATGTTACAGACTATAAGATATTTTGCAATAGCCAGTGAGCCTCCATGTTGCAAATATTTTTCATATAGGGAAGGACCAAAATGAAAACACAGAATACTGAAGATTATAACTTTACTTTAAAAAGCATCATCAGTGAGGTGAAATCAGATATGGTGTGTGACAGTGGATAAAACACTTGAATATGTGAAAATATAATACTAAAATGTTGAAAATTGGTAAATGGATGTTATTTCAGAGAGTAAATCACAAGAGAAAGATTGTCAAACATATTGTTGATGCATATTTGCAAAATATTATTGATAACACATCTATTAAATTCCTTCAATTTGACAAGTCTAACATTATCAGCCATACAATTGGAGGCTTTAAAAGTAAGGCTAACTGCCCAGCATCTGCTGATCAGGCAGGCTCAAACTCATTCCAAGAACATGATAATTATCATTTTGGATTTTGCTTGGTCCATTGTTTTGTATTTGGATTGATTCCTACCTATCAAATTATATATTTTTTTATTTTTCCCCTGGAAATTTCACCAATAAATGTGCCTTTGGGAGACAGATTCCTCCTAAAGTTTACCATCTGTGATATTTGTTTTACTTGGGAAAAAAACACTTCACAAAATTCCTAATAAGTTTTTGGGTGTTTTTAGATCACAGGCACCTTAATAGTCACATTAGCATATATCAGTCATTTATTTTTTTATATTTTATTATATTTTGTATTTATAACCATGTAGGTAAACTGATCTACTGACCCTTTTCAGCCATGACCCATTCACAAAAAGTGTTAATAGAAAAAAGTATCTGGACAATTAATTACATAGAGCAGTGAGAAACAGAAGTTAATGTAACAAACAGCATAGTTTTGTATAAGAAAACAATATAGTGGTAAATTAACTAATGTATAGATTTTCTCTTATTGGTATAACTCCTTTAAACTGCTTAATACATAAAGACTGGGAGTATTTCTATCAAGTAATGTCTTTGTTTAAAAATGAACGAGAAGTGGGTTTTAACGCATATATACTGTATGCATTTAAATGTTTTCCATTACTTTTCCACTGACACAGCTTTACTGATGTAATACACTCTGCAGTTTACACAGAAATGTTTAAAGGTAGAGTGAAGTGATGCCTAACAAACTGGTACGGGAAGATCTGGAATTATTTACAAATCTGAACAAATCTAAATTATACAAAGTACTGAGTATGTGTTAAAGGTGATAAATTCAATTTCATGAGACTTTCACATGAAGAAAATGAGGTTGTCGACTTTTGATTGGTTACTTGTGAATTATAAAATATAAATGTATACTGCATTATTTTGCTATTCCATATATGCAATATAATAAATGCTGATCTGCAAAGCCTAAACAAGTTTTCAATCTGATATAGTAAGTAAGGTATGGTTATAGTATCGTATTCCTCAACAACATTAAACACTTCTAGTAACAACTACATACAATATGTAAGAGTTGTGGAATATCTGCTGCTGGTTGACATAGTATACTAGAAACAAAAAGAAGGCAGAATAAAACTGTATAGTTCAGTCTTCGCATACCAAATAGACTTGTGTAAACAAATAATTTTCAAAAAGAAAAATTGCAGTATACACACACAGTTTTAATTTAGTGCATTCATGGCATACCCACTACTAGGGAAAGTAGCCTAAGGGTTTTCCCAAAGCATAAAAGACATTTTCCTACTTTAGTCAACCTCAGAAAAATCCATGCAATAGCCTTCATCTAAATGCAATATATACAGCAGCCTGCTGTACAACCTTTCCTGTTTAACATATCTCACCAGGCATCACATTTTTCCATGGTGCACCCTTCAGCTGGGTTTGCCATAACCTTTCACATACCTTCCTTGCTCTACAGATCACACATCTAGATATTTTCCTTTCTTAATTTTTCACAGTAAAGTGCCTCCTGATATTCATTACCCAAACTTTCTATTTTCTTTTAATTTCTTTCTTTCTGTACTGTATACTTGGTTTAATCCAACACTAAGACTAAGCAGGAAACACAGCCCTAGTATAGGCTACCTCCCAATACCATCTCCAGCATAGTGTTTTTCTTTTGTCAACAGTGCCTGTTTTTACTCCATAGGTTATCAAAAAATCCCTACACGTTCCATTCAGCTATGATTCAGTGATTGCTTTTTTACAACTTCAACTACACTGCCTTGGTGGGTAGGCCCTGTTCCATTCACTCTCATAATGCTCAGGCTCACTTTTCTCCCCAACCTTACCCTCATTTGCCACACATCCATACTTACACTAGATTTAAAGGAGGCAAGATCCACCCACATCAACACAAGAACCAATCACATACCTAGACTCATTAAACCACCATATCCAATCACAACCTCTTCCATTAACTACACACTCCACCTTTAATCACAAATTCCACTTTGTACAATCCTGTCCTACTTTAACCTCAATCTTCCTGTTAACAGCAATAACCTTTAACTTTAATCATGCCACTGTATCAACTCTCTTGCATTTCATCATCACTGAATCACAGTTGTGCAGTTATCCTCATCAACTAAGGTTAAATCAACACACTCCAGCATAAACATTGTCTCTGTACTACTATCTGCAGTTTCTATAAACATATCATGTATGTCTTTCCACTACTATTTGTAACTACTGTTTAGTATATTATCTAATATTATACTTGATATCTAACCAAAAATTATTTATAATTCTTATCTAAATGTATGATATTCATAATCCGCACACTTACATTTCTACTTCTTATTCTACTAGTATACATGTTAGTTATAGTACTAGTCTCTCACCCAAACCTGTTTCCCCTCCTAACCCACAACTACTGCAATATAACACTTTATCAAGTTTTACTAACATCTTTCCTGGTCTATACAAAACTTTTTTTCTCGGAACTGTATACATATAGATATGGCAAAAATCATATCACACCCTATCTACCCTGAAATGTACTCGGGACATCCATCCCAAATTTGGTGTCACTTTACACAACATGACACATACCCAGCAAATGTAGATGATTCCATCCTACTGCCCCTATCAAATAAAGTGCCTAACTTACTCTTTCTTAATATAAGACACAATACATGTATGCATCCCTAGCTTTTTACTCCTCGGATATACTTGTCACAGAAACTTGGTTAAAACAGGAAATGAGTGATAATGAAATCATATCATCTGACTATAGCATAGTCAGGAATGACAAAGACAGGGAAAATAAAAATGGAGGCAGTCCTGCCACCATATATAAAAACACTCATGAAGTAGTCCCTTACCATCCACTATATACACAAATTAAGCAATGCTGAACTACTACTATTCCAGCTAAAAATGAACAACAGAAAGACCATCTGTATTCCAGTATCATATATTTCACCAGGAAATAACATTAATACAGTAATAACATCCTCCACTGAATATCTCATAATATGCTCAAGGAAAACCTCAAACAAGGTGACCTCAAGATAGAGTGGAACCTTACCAATACTGTTAGTGTCATGGATGTAATAGGATTAGATAGCTTCATCCAGATAATCAATACCACTACTAAACTCAGTACAAATAGCAACAGGCAGTCTGCACTAGATTGGATTTTTACAAACAGAATAAACAAGTTAACTGTCTATGGATCAATACCTGATGGTATTAGTGATCACCTTCCAACATATGCAATAAGGCAGCAACACTATCCACTTGAATAAGTACTTTATAACCAAGTACACAATACTTTCAAATTTAATAGGGAAACCTCCACTCTGACACACTATAATTGGAATACATTAAAATGCGTCTAGATGATATTATATCTAATTTCAACAAAATCTTCCCAGAGATACTAAATGAGCAGGCAGCTGTAGGAACTAAAAGAGTCAAATTAAACTCAGCACCATGTTGACAAAATAAACCAAACACCTCATGCTATATGATAAACCTTACTGATAACATTTTGAAAGAATGACACAGACAAAAAACACAGAACAACTTGCAAAACTTCAGGCAACTTAGAAGCCTCACCAAATACCACATTAGACTAGATCTACAATCCTTCTATACCAAGCTCCAACACAAACATGAAAAAATTCCTAAACTATTCTGGTCATTACTAAAGAAGCTACTATAACCTGGACCCACCCCTCTGCTAGTAATAACAGATATTCTGTTGATTCTCAATTTGGCTTCCATTTTATATGGGCAGTTCTGTTTCCTAATCAAAGACAACCCCCTCCTACTCTCTCCATATACTCACAGCACAAGAAAACCAATCTTCCTCATTAAACTTTCAGCCCGTCCCAAACTCCACCATTAAGAAATATCTACTCAACCTAAAATCAGCAATTCTGGCTGCTAACAGTTTACCAGCGGAATATATAGAAAATGCAGTATCCCACAGGAATCAATATTAGTCCCTATCTTATTTTAACATCTTCATAAACAAACTTCATTCTGCTACTGTCACCACAGTACAATACTGATAATTCAACTCTTAGCTGTTCAGATCCTAACTTACAAAAACTCTGGCAAATTAGTCAAGCCAGTTTCACATTTATTAAAAACTGTCTTGTAAAATGTTCACTTAGTTAGAATCCCCCCTAAAAAATAATGTTCTTCATTCCTTAAAAAAGACATTTCGCATAACCTCATTAAACAACACAAAAATGAAAGAGTAGCTCACCCAAATCTCCTAGGGGTTATAATTGATGGCAACCTCAAATTTGACCATCACATCCTATAATCCATTAGAAACACACACACACACACACACACACACACACACACACACACACACACACACACACACACACACACACACACACACACACACACACACACACACAATACACAGAAACTTGGCTCATTCTGTAGAATTAAAAAAGTTTCTTATAGCTACCGCTAGGACAACTGCATTGCCTTACGTGCTACATTCTTTCTTTTATTCATCCTTGATACTAACAAACCTGAATGCTACCCTTGAAATAAAACTGGATGTATGTTACAACAAACTAGATAAATTTCTCATCACTATCCTGTACAAAACACAGCATTATTTCCCGCTAAAGGAGCTAAATTGGCTTGAGGTTCCCAAATGCCTAACCTACATGCAGTTAATCACTGTTCACAAACTCATTCATATACCTGATAAAGGTCCTACATTAGAAAATACTGTCCCTCCAGTTAGGGACCTACATACTAGCAACAAGTCCTATCTAACCACTAGAAAATCAAACAATAATGCTTGGGACTCACTCTACCCACACTATACCTCATAACTCTGGAATTTCATTCCTGGCCACCTAAAGCAGACAATAAAACTCATCAATTTTAAAACCATTCTTAAACAACACTTACAGAAAACCTGGTTATGCTCATGCTTTTAACCAGGTTAGTTAACTAAGCCCACATCCACACAGGAACACAAGCTACAAATGAAATTATACCATTGTATATCGAAACTCACCCTGCTTTAGCAATATCTCTTAGCCTCCTAACTCTTATTGGGCCATCTCTAAAATAACCACACTGCAAATGGCACATATTTACAATTTGTAACTAAAACTCTTTAAACACCTTAGTTTCTCTTTCTCTATAAATCTTTATATCATGTCAAACATGCTTCACTGTCCACTGTGTTCCTATGCTGTCCTACGTATTTGCTGAAATCATGTTGTCTGTCATGCTTGTCTAACATTACCAAGCCAAGACCTCCACAACCCTCTCTGTCCAGCCACTGCTTTGTGTCCTTGCCCAAATAGCTGACACACACACACACTCTCTGAGGTTTGATTTACACACACACACACACACACACACACACACACACACACACACACACACACACACACACACACACACCTTGGAAAGGGTGGCACAGATTTACTAGTTATGCCCCCTTCTGCCCAGACAATAAGGTAGTTTCCACTGCCACCAGCCACTCCTCAACAGCTACTTTAAGGACCTTAACAAGGGTGACCAATTTTACTGTATTAATATTAATACCAATGGTAGTCTGACCAAGAGCAAGGCTGTTAGGAATGGCCCACACAGTGTCACCAAATAAATATGCACATACTCTCAAAACATAAATACCTCTACACACATCAGCCACAATGAAAGTTTTAAATATATTTAATAATAAATAATAAAAGAACAAGACAATACTAAATATATATTTACAGTAACATCAGAGTTCAAAACCACAGGAAATATTTAAAATAACATTGCAGTACAGGCTCACACAAATAAAGACAAATATCTAAACTAAACTTCACTATACTCATGACTGTATCTAAGAGAATTACTATAACCTAAGAACTTACTAATAGAACAAGGCAGATATTGTGGTGACTGGTTCTTGTCAGGTCCAAGACAGAATACAGAATGCTCTGTCTTACCAAGAGACTTCTCAAAATAATATCTAAAATATTACTGTTGGACAGCTTGCAGAATTACATCACTTCTTGTCATCTGACTTCTAGTTCCCAGGTGAAACTCCCATTGCTGAAGCTGGCAGTACTTAGCATCTACCTGTAAAAATTCTCATACAAGTGCTTTTGCTCAGATCTTTAGCAGATGCTGGAAGTCATATAACAATTGCATTCCTCCACATTTCAAGACTAGTAATTAGTTTACCCTAAAGACAATACAGAAAGCTACCTAGTACACACATTGTGTCTCTTGCTGCGTTGAGAACTGAAATATACCATCTTTTATAGCCTAGCCTATAAAGTGATTTAATTTCAAATATTTTTCTGACGTTTGCTGGATTGAGGTTAACCCTCCAGTTGCCTCTGTTAACATATACATTTAAACAGTTACAATAGTGCAAGTACATTTCTGTTGTCTTTCAGTAGGGCACACTGTGGATACAGTTTAAGCAGAAGCACTTTACAAATACCTTTTCAACACAAACATCTGTAGAATGCAGTTTGATATACACATGACATACAGTTCTAATACATTTCAAATGCAAGCATCTTGTATAAGTTAGTTTGACATTCACAAATGACATATCATTGTGTGCAAAATTCCAGTTAGCTGTGCTGGCAATGCCTTCTTTTGTCAAACATCCCCCTCTAAAAAAAATAATAATGTTCTTCATCCCTTAAAAAGACATTTCACATAACCTCATCAAGCAACACAAAAAAAGAAACAGAAGCTCACACAAATCTCCTAGGAGTTATAATTGATGATAACCTCAAGTTTGACCACCACATTATATAAGCCATTCAAACCCCAAAAAAAGTATCTTACAGCTACTGCTAGAATAAGTACTGCATTGACTTACCTACTACTTTCTTTCTTTTATTCATCTTCAATTCTAACAAACCTGAATGCTACCCTTGAAATAAAACTGGATGTATGTTACAACAAACTATATAAATGTCTCATCTGTATCCCATACAAAACACAGTATTATTTGCCACTAAAGGATCTAAATTGGCTCGAGCTTCCCAAATGCCTAACCTACATACAATTAATCACTGTCCACAAACTCATTCTTACACCTGATAAATGTCCTGCATTACAAAATACTGTGTAATACTTCTCTCCAGTTAGGGACCTACATACTAGCAACAAATCCTTTCTAACCACTAGCAAATCAAACAATAATGCTGGGGACTCACTCTACACCCACTATACCTCAAAACTCTGGAATTTCATTTCTGGCTACTTAAAACAGACAATAAAACTCATCAATTTCAAAATCCTTCTTAAATAATACTTACATAAAACCTGGCTATGCCCATGCTCTTAACTAGGTTAGTTAATTAAGCCCACATCTACACAGGAACACAAGCTGCAAAAGAAATTATACCTCTGTATATCAAAACTCACCCTGCTTTAACAATATCTCTTAGTCTCCCAACTCTTATTGGGCCAACTTGAAAATAATCACTTTGCAAATGACATATATTTAAAACTCTTTAAACGTCTTAGTTTCTCTTTCTCTATAAATCGTTACATCATGTCAAACATGTTTCACTGTGCACTGTTTCTATGCTGTCCTACCGATTTGTTGAAATCATGTTGTCTGCCATGCTTGTTTAACATTACTCTAAACATTTAAGTCAGCCATCTTGAAATCCAGTTTTATAATGTAAAAACTATTTGAAACGTACTTTCTGATGTCTGTGTGATACTATATTAAACCTTTGTAAATAAATGTATGTCCCAAACAGTGTGTTTTAATTCCTTTGTATGTATACTGATATACTCTATACCACATGCATGTAACCTTAAATTGTACATACTGTATGTTAATCTGTTGTTTTGTGTATTACATCACAAAGTGTAAAAAATAAAAATTGTAATTTTGCTGGAGCTTTTCTCTCCAGGCTTATGTTGAAAATGGGCTCAGCCCAGTCTGACTTTCCTGGTCAACAAAAGCAAATAAAGAAAGAAATATACACCATGTACAAGAATTATTAAATGACAGTTGTTAGTTCCCCTCTTATTTTCACAAAAACAGATAACTGTGTTACTGAGTGTAACATCTTGAAACTATTAGCCATAATTTCTAAGGAATTTGCACATGGCTCCTTTGATGAGATGATTACTTAAAGTTTTCTTAAACTCCAGCCATGATGTGAGGAACGTGATTTTATCTGGTAAGTAGTTCTACATGACTGGTTCTGAATGTGAGAATGATTTTTCACCAATTGCTGTTTTACAAATGGCTGGATAAATATTACATTGTTTTCTTGACTACCTCTCAAAGACTATGATGCTTCTTTTATAAGCAGTTTTGTTCTCTGAGGTGGACAATATTCCAATACCCTAAGCGTATAATTGTAAACATACAGCTAAAAATAACTGAGACCTTATCTGTTACTGAGAGCCATTTGATCTTATGAATCAGGTCACAGTGGTGTGTATGAATCAGCATGGTAAGCAAATCTGATTTTTTTTCTGCAACCTGTATTTTTTTATAAACATCTTTATTAAATTATCACATATGACATAGGCAATCTTACATTTATATAAATGAAAAACAAACAAAATGACACCACTCTAGTTGCAAACATTATACATCACAGACACCATTGAAACAACTGTAGTTGCAAACATTATACATCACTTATAATCTGTCCAGTCATTGTCAGTTAAGCATTATATGGCTCATTCAAATCCTGCCTCTTAAACCTCATTCCTTCTCTGCATATATTTTTCCCACAATTCCCATTTTTTCTATCAACTTTGCTCCTTCCTGTTTCTAAAGATCCCAATTCTAGTTGTTTTATTTCTGTTACTATATTCACTACTTCTAGTAAAGTTGGTCTAGATTTTGATTTCCATTTTCTAGTAATTGTTTTTTGACAGCCACTATAATTAGACTCAGCAAGGATTTACTATGTCTAGGCAATTCCGATTCTCTATCATAGCTGAAGAAAATCATCTGCCCAGTCAATTCAATTCACTCACCCAGCATCGTGTCATCAGATCTGATGTTGTCAAAATGGTCTGCAGGCAATCCCTAAAGTCTTGCCAGCTCATTACACTCCCAAAAAATGTATTCTCAGCCACCTCTTTCTTACTTGTCACATCTCCAACATTTGCTATCCACCTAAGGAAAAATTCTTTGGAGTCTACTTGGGATATAAAAATATCTATGTATACACTTCCAGGCAAAGATCCTAAATCTTCTAGACTTTGTTGCATATTTGGGAGATATACATATATTCCCCCATTGTCTCTGTGAATTGCTTATTCAATCCATCTTCCCAATCCTTTTTAAGCTCTTCTGATTGATTCTTATAATTGTCATGCAATATTTTATATGCTTTACTAATTATTCCTTTTTTAATGGCAGCTTCTGTTCTATTAAAAATTCTACCAGTGCTGGTCTTTCATTTAGGACCCCCCTATCTGCAACTTGTAATTTGTGAGCATTGTGTGATAAGTGAAGGGCTAGAAGAAGGAGGCAGTATTCCAGCTTAGGGAAAAGCATATTTTTGGCAATTGCTGTCCTTGAGGTTAGGGACAGTATGTGAGAATGATTATAACATAATTTGAGTTGAGAGAGTACTTTGTAATGTTATTAATGTGAGTTGTAAATATACAACATACAAGCTCAATGCATTTGTATTCTAAGACACTATAGGCCATTGATGTTAGTCATTGGTAGGAGCTGTTTCTTTTGCAGAAGAGGCAAATAACATTTTTTTTGGGGGGGGGTAAGCAGCTTATCAGTATTACTCCATAGGCAAAGACTGGAGAAAGATTTTGGTGTCACGGACTGCAATCCTGAGCATGACTTGCTGTTAGTAAGTTATTTGTGGTATTTATGAGTAATACATCATCTGCATATGGGGATCACCCCCCATTTGACCATTTTCTATATGAGGTAGGGGTGCTGTGCTATCTCTCTCAATTCAAAGCCAGTCTTCTGCCTTCTTCAATAGTCATGCCTGACTGTCCCAGGTCTTTTCTCACACAATACAGCCTCTTTGCTGGATGCTCTCATTTCCTCTTGTTTTCTTCCTGTCTATCCCAAATCTTCTTCATCAGATTGTCTTTGACTTTTCTGCACATATACCCAAACCACAATAATTTGTTCTCTTTGACCTTTTCTGCAATTGGAGCTACTTTGGCTTCTGACCTCCTCATTCAGACTTCCCTTCTTTTCAACCACACCTCCAAGATACTTGGTGATACTAACCTGTTCCATTGTGTTCCCTTTTATCTCAGTTCTCACCACATCCACTATTTGCTGCTATTACAATTGTCGTACCTGCACTCGGTTTTAGCGCACGTGTCATCAGATCTGATGTTGTCAATCTTCACTGAATCCTTGACAGTGGGCTCGGTTCTGAGCCTTAGAACTGACTAGGCCTTTAATTTCAGCTTGTGCCTTCCAAACTCTTGAGCCAGGCACTACCCATAGTGCTCCTCTTGAAAATTACCTCAGATCTCATTTGCAGCTTCGTAGGTGAGATGTGTTTGTCCTTCTCTCGAGCCTAGGCCAATTTTGAGTAAAGTTTATTTATTTTATTACTCTTAATTTTCTTCTTAAACTTTTTGTCTGTCTACCAGCTCCTCTCATAGCTTAGTTTGACTCTGTTTCTTTTCTCTTCATCTTTCTACCTGTGGTGGTCTTTTTTAGTACCATTGTTGGTACATTTATACCCTTTATTACCTCTTTAGATACTCTTATCCCTTTTTAGTTGTTAAAAAAAATCTTTATTTGTCTCTATATCTCTTCCTTGTCTGTGTGACTGTATTTCAGCCAGCCCTTTTTCTTTTGTTATAGCTGAAAAACAACTCTCCCCTGTTAAAATTTCAAAAGGCACCACTGGTTTCAAAAGATGCCAGAAGTGCCAGGGTAAGATGCCCAACTCTGATGGACATACTTTATGTGTATACTGCCTGGGGAAACTTCATCTTCAGGAAGATTGTTTAATTTGTCACATGTTCTCTACCTGTATCTTTACTGAGAGGAAGAATAAACTTATCTTGAAGGGACTCCTCAAATCTGATTTCAAAGAGGCCATTTCTGGGTATAGGACTGAAGCAAGCACATCTTCATCCTTTTCTTCCTCTACCAAGAAAAGACCTTCTTTGCTTCCTAGTTCATCGGAACTGTCCAAGAAGGTCTCTAAGCTGACCTTGGTACCGAAGAGCTCTTCAGCACCGGAAGGTCTGTCTGGCTCCACACCTAAAACTTTATCGGAGCCAACAGTGACTTCTTCGGTACCCTCAGTACTCTCGGTGTTGAAACAGTCTCAGCTGCCTTTCCTCCCTAGGACAAGATACTCACCAACCTTTGATCCTTTTAAAGACAGGCCACCAAGTCCCTCCTAAGTCTCCTTCGACTGCCTCTATCTGATCTACTAAGAGTCTCTCAGAAGCCAGCATTTTGAGAGTGGTGAATCAGCTACTGACAGTGAGGGGATTATCTTCTGTTCCTAGTCACACTGGCATCAGAACCAGCCAGTCTATAATACCTTCAATTCCTCCTCCTCCTCCAACTCCTGTTGAGTCTTTGCAGCCCCCAGTTCTGACACTCCTGGCACTGACTGTCTCAGTTCCAGTAGCATCCTCTTTTCTGGTTCTGAGAGCTGCCTTGAACTCCTCCAAGTTTTCAGCACTGGAGGGCTCACGGGATCGAGTCTCTCTGGTTGGGTTCATGGTGTGTGGATCAGTTTCCTTAGTTTCAGAGCTGTCCATGTCCCTTGGTGCTTCGGCCCTTGTAGCATTGACCCAGGCTTCTGCTTCAGAGGCCGCCTCCTCGGTGCGAGGTGTGACCCCAGTTCCAAAAGAGTCTATTTCATTTTCGGGCTCCCATCCCTCTATGGGGGGGGTTTGGCCTTCTGACTCATGGAGAAGGCCTTGTCCATTAAGGACTCACAGTCCTTGCCATCCTTGTCAGGATAACTGTCTACATCCCCTTGACCTGAGTTGCCATCTGACTTATCCCCGGGACAGAGGGCACAAAAGTCCCAGGTTGCACCCACTTTGGTGGTTTTCTCTTTGGACACTTCTCCGGGTCATCCTCCTGAGAATGTTCCTGCAAAGAGGAAGTGCAAGAGAAAGCACTTAGACTCCCTGGAAAAGTCTTTCACCGAAGATACCGATTTTGATGAAGGGGAAGGCTCCCTTAGGTCACCCCCTGATGATGTTTCCTATGGGGACATCCTAGAAATCCTGAAACAGACGGGCGGCTGGTCCTTCATCCAACCTTCCCTGGAGGAGTCAGTATACCTGGAGGCTTTTTGTACCCAGCCCTCTACTTCTTGGATCTCTCCACCTGCTGACGATCTCATTAAATTGATTCTTCAGTGGGTGTGGAAGATGCCCAACACCATTCAGTCAATCCCCAGAAAACCTGATCATATCTTATCAGCCCCAAGGGATGAGCCTCACTGGTCCAAAGGAATACCCATTGACACCATGGTGATAGCGAGGGCCAAAAAAAGGGAATTTGCTGAGGAATGTCTGACTATCCATCCTCCTAACAAGGAGTCCAGGACTTTGGATAGATTTGTGAAGCATGATTATGCTTCAACGATCTTCGCTCTCAGGTCCTTTAATTATAAGGCACACTTCACTAGACTACAGAGGGATCTGATCAAGGAGCACTTGGATACCCTCGAAGGAGCAGTGGCTGAAGGGGTATGGGATAAAGTTACCTTTCAGCTAGTAACCCTTGATGCAATTTCTAACTTGTCCATGAGGCTGATTGCTCATGCAGCTGAAGGGACTTCCAGAGCAGTAGGTTCAGGTTTACCATTAGAAGGCATTCCTGGATGCAGTTGTGCAACTTTGTGAAGCCATTCAAAGCATCATTCATCAATGCTCAAGTTTGACTGATCCATCCTTTTTGGTCCCAAGGTTAACGACTTTAGCCAGATGTGAAAAGGATGGTAAGACCCTTTCTGCAGTAGGCAGACATTTCTCCACTCCTCAGAGGCCCTACTCCAGGAACCAAAGAAGTGGGAAACTATGGTTTAAAAAATCCAAAGGGCCTTTCCAAGATTCATGCGGCAATGACTTTCCCTGGGGCAGAGAGGGAAGTAATGGAAGATGCCACCCCAGAGGCAGAAATGGACCACAAAACCAGGGGTCCAGAGATTATTTCTCTGGCACTTTCTACCAGCACCCCTGAATGAGTGTCTCATTACCCTCCTCTGGAGTCAGTCAGGGGATGACTCTCTCTGCATCAGTCTGCCTGGCAAATATTATCTACGGCCAAATGGATGCAGGGAATAATATCCAGAGGTTACAAAATACCACTATCAGTTCTACCATCATCCCAAAAGAAACTCCCGGATGTATCACCCAGTCACAGGGAAGCAGCAGCTTTAGAAATTCAAAGACTGCTAGACAAAAGAGTCATCCAAAAAGTTCCACCAGACCAAACAGGATCTGGTTTTTACTTATGGTTCTTTTTAGTACCCCCAAAAAAGCAGGGGACTGGAGACCCATCTTGGATCTCAGCCAATTCAACAAAGCAGTTCAGCAAACCAAATTCCGGATGGTCACAGTACAGTCAATGCTTCCATTCTTGGAAAAAGGTGATTGGATGTGCTCTGTAGACCTTCAGGATGCTTATTATCATATACAAATGGACAAAAGCTCCAGGAGGTATTTGTGCTTCCAGCTGGGAGCCAGTCATTTCCAATTCAGAGCACTGCCCTTTAGTCTCACCACAGCCCCCAGGGTGTTCACCAAATGCATGGCAGTTGTGGTAGCTCATCTCAGGCTGCTAGGATTTCGAGTATTTACTTACCTTGATGACTGGCTCCTTACTGCTACCACCAGGTGTCAGTTAGAATGGACAAGAGACTACACTCTACACCTCTGATTGTCTCTAGGTATAAGTATACATTTCAAGAAATCAAGCTTGCAACCCACTCAGCAATTAGAGTTTATTGAAGCCCATTTAAACACTGTTTCAGGAATTGCCTCACTCCCTCCAGAAATACTTCAATGAATCAGATCACAAGTCAAGCGAATTTTATGGAACAAAAGGATTCCAGCAAGACTAGTCCTACAAACATTGGGCTGCATGGCAGCATCAGTCATTCTTGTTCCCCTAGCAAGGTATCACATGTGGATTTTGCAATGGCTACTTGTTTCCCAGTGGTGTCTGATGCACCTACCAGTGTCTCACCTAATTTTAATTACCGATCACTGCAAACAGGATCTCATGTGCTGGCTCCACTCTGATCAGATTCTCTTGGGTTGGCTATTCATTCTTCCCCAGCCCCAAGCCATAGTTACCTCGGATGCTTCCCAGATGGGTGGGGGGGATTATCTGGGAAAAATAGTCCAAGGCACTTGATCCCAATTAGAGACCAACTTGCACATCAATGTTCTAGAGAAGAGGGAAGTGCTGTTAGAGTTGCAAGCATTCCAAGACATCCTTCCTCTAGGGACAATAGCTATTCAGATGGACAACATTCCGGTAGTCTGGTATATCAACAATCAAGGGGAAACCAAATCTTACCCATTGTGTCAAGAAGCCCTCAGAGTTTAGCAATGGGCGATTTCTTCCAACAGCTTTCTCACAGCAACTCACATTCCAGGTAGCTCCAATGTTATAGCAGACAAACTGAGCAGAATCATTCTCATGCCTTACAAGTGGTCTCTAAATCCTGTGGTGGCAAATGAGATTTTTTGGCACTGGGGCCAACCTTGTTGCGACCTTTTTGCTTCCCCCCTAACAAACAAGTGCAGCAATTACTTTGCCATAATTCCCCCACCCGGGCAGTCACCCAGAGACGCTATTCTACACAATTGGCCCTCGGTCTCCTCTATGCCTTTCCCCAGACTCTCTTGATATCCCAGTTTCTAAGGAAAGTCAAAAGGCTGGAGAACTCAGTAATCCTCATTGCCCCCTTCTGGCCTCGACAAGTTTGGTTTCCCTTCCTTTGGCCTCATCTTCTTTGGAAACCATGGATTCTAGACCCAGCTCCAGATCTGCTGTCCCATCCAGAGGGCATGGTTCATCCGAATCTCCAGCATCTCAAGCTCATTTTGAGGCTTTTCCAATTTCCATGATTGCCAGGCATCCTTCCCTTTCTTTTCTTGTCTGGCAAATTATTGTCGCTCATCACAAACCTTCTACTAGGAAGTTGTATCAATGTAAATGGGAAAAATTTGCTAACTGGACCCTTCAAAGTGGACTACACCCTTATACCAGTCCTATTCTTAAGGTGTTAGATTTCCTGGCTACCCTTTACCAATCTGGTTCCCTGTTTCAACAATTAAAGCTCACCCAGTTGCAATTTCATACTTTCATATGGGTTTTAATGGTGCATATCACAAACCTTGTAAAGCATTTTTAAAGGGTCTCCTAATGTTAGGACCTCCAGTTAAGGAACCCATTCCTGCTTGGAATATAACTTTAGTTCTTCAGGGCTTTACTATGAAGCCTTTCAAACCATCAGCTACTTATGACTTAAGATATTTGTCTTGGAAAACGTTATCTTTGGTGGCTATTACATCTGCCAGAAGAGTATCTGAGCTGCAGGCCTTATCCTGCAAACCTCCCTATTTCACAATGACAGGGTTGCCCTTAGAACAAATCCAACATTTTTACCAAAGGTTGTTTTGGAATCTAACATAAACCAAACTGAGAATGCCCTTCACTCATTAGACATCCACAGACAGTTACGTATCTATCATCACAGAACAAAAGATTTTAGAAAATCAGACCAATTATCTGTGGCATTCTCCTCTCTTTCATTAGGTAATACTGTTTCAAAGGTTACATTGGCCAAATAGCTTAGAGATTGCATAACTTTCATCTCGCATTCTAGAGGTCTTCTACTTTCACATCCAGTTAAAGCCCATTCAACGAGACCAATGGCAACTTCCGCAGTTTTTCATGCCAGAATATCTTTGGACGATATCTGTGCAGCAGCCACTTGGTCTTCTCCTCATACTTTTATTACTCATTACAAATTGGATCAGGTCTAGAGGGGATGGGCATCATTCAGCTCGATGGTGCTTAGAAATATTCTTCCATGAGACCGCCCAAGACTAAAGTAGCTGGGGACTCCGTACCACTGTAAAGGATTCAGCAAGGATTCAGTGAAGTTTGACAACATCAGATAAAGAAGTTATGTCTTACCATAACATTCCATCTGTTTTGTCGATCTTCACTAATCCTTGACATCCCCACCCTCCTTCCCCCAGCCTAAGACTCTTAGTAGAATGGATTTTCCATAGCTAGCTTCATATAAAGGACACATATCTGGTCTCTGACTATTATAGCTATTATTTAACTATAAATTCTGCCTGTCTTCTATGTTGGGCAAACTTGATCTGAGGTAATTTTCAAGAGGAGTGCTATGGATAGTGCCTGGCTTGAGAGTTTGGAAGGCATAAGCTGAAATTAACAGCCAAGTTGGTTCCAAGGCTTGGAACCGAGCCCACTGACAAGGATTACTGAAAATGGACAACATAGTTTGAACATTATGGTAAGACGTAACCTCTTTTTTTGCATTCCATTTCCTATCCTTTGTTGAATGCATTTGAACGTAACATAACATTGTATCATATCATATGTTAGTACTTGGTAAAATGTCAGGTTATATTTACTTTCGCAAACCCACCAGATGTGTGGCAGCAAGCCCCGCCTGACACATAACATCATAGCTACGTCACTTAACCTCCCACCTAATTACTGATTCTGGTTGCTTGGCTGCATGAATAGTCATAGTGTGCCGAAACCTATGTTAACCATGTTCAATCATAGCCTCACCACAGGCTTTGTTCCCACTGAATGGTGCACAGCGATGGTTATCCCACTCCACAAAGAGGGAGCCACCACCCCATTACCCTAACGAGCCTGGTCTGCAAGGCCATGGAAAGTATCATCATGGAACTTACAAACAAAGACATTGGTAATCTCCAAATTCTGGACCCCACCCAGTCCGGGTTTGTAAAAGGCAGATCATGTCTCCTAAACCTGATAGACTTCTTTGAAGCAGTCACCAAAGCAGTACATGAGGGTAAGGTGGTCCACACAGCCTATCTAGATCTCGCCAAGGCTTTTGACACCATCTCCCACTCAGGAATTTATACCTAGTTTAGTGAGTTTATCTATAATTCCAATGTCACAAGATGGGTTGCCAACTGTCTCACTGACAGAACCCACACTGTGAAAGTAGCAGACTCCAAATCCGACTTCAGACCAGTGTCAAGTGGAGTACCACAGGGTTCAGTCCAGTGTCCTCTCCTGTTTGGTATCTACTTTTCTGAAGTACAGGCTAACACAGAAGGTCTTTGGCTAATGAAGTTTGCAGATGACTGCAAACTAGGAGCCATAATCGAAACTCCTAATGATGTGGACATCCTACAAAAGGGCCTCACTGAGACAGATGCCTGGTGTCAAAATCATAGCCTCAAGCTCAATGCCAAAAAGTGCATTGTCACCCCCTTTGGTAAAAACTCTGTACCTGTGAGCTACCACATAGGTGGTAGTCTACTTAACACCGAAAGTGTGATAAGAGACCTTGGGACACAGGTGGACAGTAGTCGTTCCTTTGATACTCACATCGCCACAGTAGTCAGGAAATCCTTCTACGTGGCATACCTCATCACAAAAGGTTTCTCATCCAGAAAAAAAGAGGTCATTGTTCTGCTCTACTCGTCACTCATTAGACCCATTATAGAGTACAACGCCCTCCCCTTTTGGTATGTACCTCACAAGACATCTACAACAACTGGAAAGGCCACAGAAATACCTCACAAAGAGGATTACCGGCCTCAAACAGATGCCCTACGCAAACCATCTAAAAAAGCTCCAGCTTTACTCCGTCACATATTACTTACTCAGAGGTGATCTCTGCCTAACATACAAGGCTATGTCAAATCCAGAGCTGTTGGACATACTCCACTTAAAGAAATCCCAATCCATCCGGGCTACACACTCTAGGGACCTAAACCTTGTCACCACAATAAACAGGACATGCTGGAGGGATAGATTCCTGTCCCAGAGACTTCCCATAATCTGGAACAAACTACCTATCTATATCAAACACAGCTCCTCATTAGCACTCTTCAAGAAAAATCTTGATGATTGAATGGGAAATAGGAAATTCACCCTGGGGATCACCTCTGTGGCTCTGCTCGACAGGGGCACAGGAAAATAATTTTCTTGGGTGGCGAAAGCCAGGGTACCTTTTTGGCTAGGCTTACATAAGCCCTAGGGCCAATAGCCTAGTACCTACCTGTTTGTGTCTTTTGGCTTTTCCCGGTTAGGGGTTGCCACAGCAGAACTCCGGTCCGCTAATGACTGGTAGTTAATTTTTACTTGCCGAGTTACCAGTCCTGACGCACAACCTTCAATGAAGGTACGCCCATTCACGCATGTCTCCACGCAGAAGACGCACTAGCTGTGAATCGAACTGGACAGCATCTTACTGTGAGGCGACAATGCTACCGCAGCACCACCACCGCGGATCAACCTAGTACCTACCTATGAACCGGAAAATTGAGAATCACAGTTGTGAACTATCCATACTTCTAAATGAAATATACACAAAATAGAAGAGGCTTATTTTAAACATACCAGATGATTATTTACTTGGAAGTCCTGCATGCATGCTATCAAAATCCCAACATAGCCAGGAGGCATCAGCTTTAACAGCTAACCCTAACATATCATTGTATTTTCTTAACTGCGAGTAACAACTATTGGTTTATATCTGCAAGTAAGCAGTTACTTGAAATCATTTTCAAAAGCAGTATTTAACCACCAGTTGCTTAAAATGTGTTTTGTGTCATCTAGCAAAAGTATATTTTACAATGTCCATGTGTGTTCATTGTAACATTTCTAATTTTGTACTTTATCTGGACGTTGAACAATATGTGCTTCTGAATACAGTTGTAGGATAGTGTTACATGCTGTCAGGCGCATTACAAAACTAAGTGGCACTCTTCAAAGAAAACTACCTTTAGAAATATGTCCCTATATGAGATGGCATTGAGGGTTAGTTAGATACATGAGTTTATAGAAAATTGCATTTCCTCTACTCTCAAAGCAACACACACAATCAGGATGACATTACAGTATGGAATAAGGGTAATTTATAGCATATTACATTTAATTTCTCTCCATTTCTCATACAGGAGAAGTTTACTGTTCACACTTCCAACATTTCGCTGACTCTAGCTTCGCTGGATTGGTTTTAGCCTCAGAGGAGCTTCAGAAATAGGCATTAGACCTCTGCTCCTAAAATGAGGGCATGTCCCAATGCTGCCAGCAAGTATTCAATAGTTTGCAGCCCAAATGAGTTATCTAAGTCTGTTGATTCTGACATATCAGTTGTGACTGTGAGTGTGACTAAGCAATAACTGTGAAAAATCACCGGAAAAGACTGCCCAATAATACAGTATCTCCAGCACTGCATACCGGCTTTGTATAATTTATTGAGGACATACCGCTCAAATGTCCATATTTTTGCCTCATATTTTCGGTGGGCTCATCTTATGATTGCTGGTGTTCAGGCAAATCTATACAGGTTGAAGTCAGTAAACAATGACAGACTATTTGATTATATGATTTCATAATCTTCAGCTTTAACAAAACATGGGATTTAGCAACTTTCTACGTTGCTAAGAGCAATATTTAACATCTGACCTTATTGGGGCTAACAGCAATACCACAAATCTGACCTTCTTGTGGGGCCTTCCTCTGAATAGTACAGCACAAACAAACTACAGCACAATGTAAGCTGCTCTGGAAACAATGTGTCCAAGCTGTCATATGCAATTCAGCATTGCGTGCCAATCGTGGCATATTTGCATATGGAAAGTTCGGCCGGTGCCTGTCCATCACCGAGACCACACCCACTCCTGTGCGAACCGCTGGGTTGATTTCTTAACTATAATATAACCAAATGTCACTGTTATTCTACTCACGTCCAGACCCGCACAAACTGGTTATCTAACAGTGTAGTACCTCGCAGGATGCGCAGTAGCAAACCCTGCCCCTAAACGCCCACAACTTACCAAGCTACGTTAATAGTAATTAGCTGTCATGTAGCTTACACCGGATTAATAAAATAAAGCAGTGAAAAGCATTTTATTGGCATCGGAACGTATAAAACCCTTTGATTGCGATCAGTTATTATCGGTTATTCAGGTTTTACATGGTTATTTAACCGATCGCAATCAAAGGGTTTTTACTACTTTCTTTTTGTGTTTTATACATTCCGATGCCAATAAAAAGCATTCTCATGCCTTTTGCAAAAATTTTAATTGTTTGTAATGTGGAATGTGCTACAGTAATGCCACAGTAAGTTACTTTAACATTGGGAAGACCGAAAAGCATTACTTCTGTAAATGTAGAGTATTTGCACTTTTAAATATTTTCTCGGACTGCAGACGTCCATATAAGGACTGTACTATAAGAGTAGCAAATAAATAAGTAAATCTTAGCCTGTCCTGGGTGATCGCATAGCTAGAATGAATATAGTTTTACGGCACAATAAAGAAAACATATTGATTAATGCAGATGTTTAAAAAAACTTGAAAAAATATTTGTGTTGGCATAAAAAAGTGAAGTTTTATCTGTAAGTGGAATCAGAAGAGATACCGTGTAGTAACTCGTGTATTTCAAGGTAATAAAGTGCAATATGGTGTGTGTGGCTTTCTCTCTTGTTTGTCACTGCGATGAAGGATGCAAAGCATACCTCTGGAGCTCTTAGTACAAAAAATCTGGAGTCTGGACAAAACGTAAAATAATGGCGACAAAATCTTACTCGTAAAAATTTAGAAAGTTGCTAGAATAACAGGATTTGTGTTAACATGCCTTTTCTGAAGGAAACTCAAATGTATGTCATTATTTAATGACGTTAACCTTCAGTGCTTTACCAGGAATCACAAAATATACGAGAAACAGACCATTAATAGGGTTACCACCTGTCCCACTTTGCGAGGGACAGTACCTCTTTGGGCAGTTCTGTCCTGCAAAAAAATTGTATAAATGACAAATGTCCTGAGATTTTAGGGCAAAATTATTTCAAATATTTTATGTAATTGTTGCATAAAACAGTTATTCTGTATCCGAAACACCTAATGTTATAAGAAACAGAATAAGCCATGGGTATATTTCACCCTGCAAAATCTGACGTTTGTACCAAAAATGTCCCACTTTGGGCATTTGAAAAGGTGGCAACTCTACATATGATTAGCGGTTATTGTTATTCACAGAGTATAACATTTGGCAGGTTACTTATTCAGGCATAACGGGAACACTCAGTGTCACTCAAATGTGCGCTGACCTGCCAATCAATATGGACACGCCCCAACCTGCGCAGTACCGCCCATGAGGTACTACACTGTTATCTAACAGTGTAGTACCTCGCAGGATGCGCAGTAGCAAACCCTGCCCCTAAACGCCCACAACTTACCAAGCTATGTTAATAGTAATTAGCTGTCATGTAGTTTACACCGTATTAATAAAATAAAGCAGTGAAAAGCATTTTATTGGCATCGGAACGTATAAAACCCTTTGATTGCGATCGTTTTTTATCGGTTATTCAGGTTTTACATGGTTATTTAACCGATCGCAATCAAAGGGTTTTTACTCAGAGACTCCCTACACTATAGAACAGAATCCCAGTCCATGTGAGGCAGAGCCCCTCACTGACTCTGTTCAAGAGAAATCTTGACGAGTGGATGGGAGATCGTAGGTTTACCCCGGGAATCATCTCTGTATCACTGCTGGACAGAGGCACAGCAAACTAATGGGTATAGTATTCTCATCCTAAGGGGTGGTGAAAGCCACACACACTCTGGCTAGGCTTATAAATGCCCTAGGGCAGATAGCCTAGTATGAACCTATGAACTACTTTCTTTTTGTGTTTTATACATTCCAATGCCAATAAAAAGCATTCTCATGCCTTTTGCAAAAATTTAAATTGTTTGTAATGTGGAATGTGCTACAGTAATGCCACAGTAAGTTACTTTAACGTTGGGAAGACCGAAAAGCATTACTTCTGTAAATGTAGAGTATTTGCACTTTTAAATATTTTCTCGGACTGCAGACGTCCATATAAGGAATGTACTATAAGAGTAGCAAATAAATAAGTAAATCTTAGCCTGTCCTGGGTGATCGCATAGCTAGAATGAATATAGTTTTACGGCACAATAAAGAAAACATATTGATTAATGCAGATGTTTAAAAAAACTTGAAAAAATATTTGTGTTGGCATAAAAAAGTGAAGTTTTATCTGTAAGTGGAATCAGAAGAGATACCGTGTAGTAACTTGTGTATTTCAAGGTAATAAAGTGCAATATGGTGTGTGTGGCTTTCTCTCTTGTTTGTCACTGCGATGAAGGATGCAAAGCATACCTCTGGAGCTCTTAGTACAAAAAATCTGGAGTCTGGACAAAACGTAAAATAATGGCGACAAAATCTTACTCCTAAAAATTTAGAAAGTTGCTAGAATAACAGGATTTGTGTTAACATGCCTTTTCTGAAGGAAACTCAAATGTATGTCATTATTTAATGATGTTAACCTTCAGTGCTTTACCAGGAATCACAAAATATACGAGAAACAGACCATTAATAGGGTTACCACCTGTCCCACTTTGCGAGGGACAGTACCTCTTTGGGCAGTTCTGTCCTGCAAAAAAATTGTATAAATGGCAAATGTCCAGAGATTTTAGGGCAAAATTATTTCAAATATTTTATGTAATAGTTGCATAAAACAGTTATTCTGTATCCGAAACACCTAATGTTATAAGAAACAGAATAAGCCTTGGGTATATTTCACCCTGCAAAATCTGACGTTTGTACCAAAAATGTCCCACTTTGGGCATTTGAAAAGGTGGCAACTCTACATATGATTAGCGGTTATTGTTATTCACAGAGAGTAAAATTTGGCAGGTTACTTATTCAGGCATAACGGGAACACTCAGTGTCACTCAAATGTGCGCTGACCTGCCAATCAATATGGACACGCCCTAATCTGCGCAGTACCGCCCGCGAGGTACTACACTGTTAGATAACCCACAAACTTACACATGAGGCACTAAAAATAAAAGTACAGTTTTGTACCTACCATAAATGTAGATGTTCGAGGATATCCATTGCTGCAGTCCTGACATATGGGTATTCCGCTGTCCACCATCGGCCCGAATACCAAAGGGCTAGAATCTGGCGTCGGTCATGGCGCTCGAGGCTGACATCAGTATGTGCCAGTATAAATGCGCATGACCGACGCCATACCCTCAGTCTTTCTTGCCTCAGACGTCAGAATGCAAAAAATACCACCCAAAACCCAAACCTAAATAAGGGGGTAGGAGGGAAATTTGGACTGCAGCAATGGATATCCTCGAACATCTACATTTATGGTAGGTACAAAACTGTACTATGTTCTTCGTCTACCATTGCTGCAGTCCTGACATATGGGTAGAATCCCAGAGCAACGGAAAACAGGGAGGATGGCCAACTAAATAGAATTAGGAGCTGCTAACATGCCCTGTAGAACAGCAGTGGCAAACCCAGCCCTAGACCTAGAATAAAGCGGTAAATGATAATGCTTAGTAAATGTATGTACAGAACTCCAAGTAGCTGCCTCCAAAATGTCCTTAGCAGCTACCCCTCTCAAAAAAAAAACAGTAGAGGTGGCCGTAGCCCTAGTAGAGTGAGGCCTGATCCCGGCAGGAACATCTTTCCCATGATGAGAATAACAAAAAGCAATACAATGGCCAACCACTTGGAGATAGTGTGTTTTGAAACAGCTTTCCCTTGTGAAGTCAAAGCAAAAGAAACAAACAACTGTTGAGATCTTCTGAACTCTTTGGTTCTGCTCAAATAATATCTAAAATGCATATGCACATCCAAAGAATGCAAAACTTTCACCCCTTTTATTTCGGGGGTCAGCATAAAAAGTAGGCAAATGTATAGATTGGTTCAGTGCCACATTTGAAACTACTTTAGGCATAAAAGTAGGATTAGTACGTAAGGAAACTCTGTCCTTGTGAAAATCAGAAATGGTTCTACTGCCATGAGGGCCTGTAATTCAGAGACCCTTCGAGTAGAAGTAACAGCCAACAAAAAAGCAGTCTTCCAAGACAACAACTTCAACTCAGCTGTAGCTGCAGGTGCAAATGGAGGCAGAGTCAGCTTCTCCAAAACAAAAGTAAGATCCCAGGCTGGAGTGGGAGCTCTTTTCAGGGGTCTTATATTCTTTGCCCTCCAAGAAACTGTTTAACCAATGGATGAGAAAACAAAGGAGGGTCACATTCATAGTGAGCAGAAATAGCTGCAGCATGCACTTTAACAGAAGAGAAAGACAATCCCTTGTCTAACAAAACAGTCAAACATTGCAAAATACAACTCAAGTTAGGCAATTTAACATCAAAGCCGTGAGCTGCACACCAAAGAAAAAATCTCTCCCATTTATCAGCATAAACTTTCCGAGTAGTAGGACGCCTGGCTTCCAAAAGAACATCCAAAACTTGTTGTGGAAGCTGCAGGCCTTCCTTCCCCAAAACTGAATTCTCCAGGCTGTCAGGGAAAGAGATTGCACACTGATATTGAGAAAATGATTGTCCTCCTGAGTCAATAAGTGAGGAATCTGTGGTAATGGCCAAGGCGTCCCAAGAATTAAACTCCTTAAGAGAGGGTACCAATGTTGTCGAGGCCAATCTGGTGCTATCAGAATCATGCGAGGCATTTCCCTCCTGACTTTCAACAATACCTTTGGAAGAAGAGGCAAAGGAGGAAAGGCATACACGCAGGTTTCTCCAGCTGAATGATAGTGTAACTATTTTACAGGTTTTGTGATGAAATAGCCTTGTGCAAAACTTTGGCAGTTGATAATTCAGAGGAGAAGCGAACAGATCTATGTCTGGAGTTCCCCAAGCCATGGTCAACTGCAGAAACACCTGATGATCCAACTTCCATTCGCGAGGATCCACAATCTGTCTGCTCAGAACATCTGCTAAAGAATTTTGTGCTCCTGGCAGAAACTGTGCCCGAAGAGTGACGTGCAGTTTTAAAGCAGTTTCCCATACTAGCATTGCTTGTCTGCACAATGGATAAGAATGGGTTCCCCCTTGCTTGTTGATGTACCATATGACTGTTATGTTGTCTGTTCGAATCAACACCAGTCCTGATTGAAGTAGGCTCTTGAATGCTTCCAAAGCAAATTGAACTGCCAGCATCTCTTTCATGTTGATATGTAAATGAAGTAGCTCTGGGGGCCAAAGGTCTTGAATCCATTTCCCTTCGAGATGAGCTCCCCAGGCTGACTCGAGGCGTCTGTCGTTAATATCTGACATGCCTCTGGCTGGGTCACAGAGAGTCCCTTGTTTAGGTGACATTCCTGAGCCCTCCACAGAAATACGTTAGTATGCAAGGGAGAATCCGAATGACAGTGTCCAAATCGTGGCTGTGTTGAGTCCACACGCTTTTGAGATACCATTGTAACTCCCTCATATGCAGTTTGGCAATGGGAAGTACTAGAATACAAGATGCCATGAACCCTAAGGCTTGAAGGACTGTCCATGCAGTCAGCCTGGACATTACTGAAAGCTGTTGGAAGTATTGATGAAGATGTCTTTGTTTGTCCAGGGTAAGAAATGCCATCTGGATTGCTGTAGTCACACACCCAGAAAACACATCTCTTGTGAGGGTACTAGACTGGACTTTATTTCGTTCACAGAATACCCTAGGCATCTTAAAACTGTCATTACATAGTGAAGATGTTGAAGAAGTTTTTGCTTGCCATGAGCCAGAATCAAACAGTCGTCCAGAGAAGGATAAATTTGAATTCCTTGCAGTCTGAAAAAAGCAATTACTGGAGCCAGGACTTTTGTGAATACCCTGGGCGCAGTAGACAAGCCAAAAGGCAATGCAGAGAACTGATAATGCAAATTCCCATTCCGAAATCTCAGGAACTACCTGGAACTGGGCCTGATAGGAATGTGAAAACAGGCCTCCGTGAGACCCAGAGTTACCATCCAATGATCCTTGCCCAGCATAGGCAGCAACTGCTGCAATGTTAACATCTTGAACTTTGGAATTTCCAAAAAGGAGTTTAGAATGGACAAATCCAGAATTGGTCTCCAAGTATTTACTTCCTGTGGCACTAAGAAAAGACGGGAATAAAACCCTGTGCCTCTTTCAGCAGAAGGTACTTCCTGTATTGCCCTCAACTGAAGCAGAGAAGAAATTTTTGCCTGTGCTTCCAGTCTTTGCTGATGAGGCACATCTGGCATACCTTAGAAAGGAGGGAAAGTGTGGAAATAAAATTCGTAGCCTCGATTTACAATGTCCAACACCCATTTGTCCTGGGTAACCAAATGCCAAGTCTTTGCGAAAAGTCCCAGTTTTCCTCCTAGAGGAGCTGCCAGCATGGCAGAGTCCGGCAGCTGAAGACGCAGGTCATTGAGTTTGTTTCAAAGGACTGACCCCTGCCCTCCCCAGCAGAAGGGGTAAAAGAACCCAAAGTCCTAGGAGTAGCAGGGCCCTGAGAGGAAGCTCTACCCCAACCTCGCCCAGACCTGCCCCTAGACTGATAATCTGAAGAGGGAAAAGACCACCCTTTAGTAGGCCAATTCCTACTGAACTTAGGGGGCTGAACCTGTAAACAATCCTTAACTGTCTGCATAGACTTAGCTTTTTCCTCCATTTTTTCAAAACTGATTCAACCGGAGGGCCAAAAGAACATCAGACTGCAAAGGAGCATCCATAATTCGAGCCTTAACATGCTCTGACAAAGTCTGATCTCTTAACCAGGCATGCCTGCGAAGAACTGAACTAGTAGCAGCCACCCTGGAAGAAGCCTGCAAAGCATCAAAACCACATTGCAAAGAATGCTTACCAACTCGGTCTGAAACATGCACTAAATCCTGAAGCTCTTTACATTCAATACCTTCAGATAAAGCATCAACGTTACATTTCAATTGGCCCAGCAAATAATGCTGATACCGGAGCATATGAAACTGACAATTTAAAGCTTCCATAGCTAAAGTGGAAGAGGTATACAACTTCCTACCCCACCTATCCAGAGCTCTAGCATCCTTGTCCAAAGGAACTGGAATCCTAACCACAGCAGCCCTGACACCCTTGGGGCCTTGAGTAATGGTGTCTGGGTCAGCCCTAGGACTCTAGTAGAAATACTAGTGAGCTTCCGGTACCCTGTAGTATCTATCTGGTTTAGCAGGGGCAGGAGGCAAAGAGTCAGGGTTAAGAGAAGCCTCAGAAAATACATCCTGAACAACATCCAATACAGGGGGAATAGCCAAAGGCCTATGCTGAGGCAAAACAAGAATCCTCTAAGCTTTTACGAGAATCAGAATAATCCTGGCCTTCCCATTTAAAATGCTCCCTCATGGAATGCCAGGTTTCAGAAAAGAAAAATCTGCAGGAGGGGACGAGAGGGAGTAGAATCCTCAGCCTCTGAATAAGAGTAGGGAGGGAAATCCTGGAGCTCTACTACAGAAGAATCAGAGTCATTGGAAGACTGATCCAGACCCTCTATCCCTGGCTCTACCCTGGGCCTTTTCTCAGGGGGAGGCATAGAACCCCCAATTAAAGTAATCAAATTCTCCGCCACCTTTAACATGTGCTTTCTAGGAGCTGGACCCTGTGGACAGACACCAGCAGGGGCAGATTTAGATTTAGAAAGGCCTTTACTATGAGAAGGGGGAGGCCTAGAAACTCTGTGAGGGGAGGGAACCACCGACATATGAGAAGCCCCTTCAGCCTGGCCTATAACAGGAGAAGCCACTCCCTGAAGTAGCAAAGGCTCCCCTTGAGACTCCGCTAAACTGTCAGAAGGAGCCGTTGAAGTAGTCGGTGGCCCTACCGAACCGGCGTCCGCAATGGACTCATCTTGTTTGGACCGCAAAGGATTACTCTATGCGTTTTTCAGCCGAACTAGGCGGAGAATCCGACGGCATGCTATAATTGCACCGTTTACCAAACACTGGCCTAGCACAGTCCAAGCGACGCTTAATAGTGCGCTTATCAAAGGCAGCACAAAAGCGACACCCAACAACGCCGTACCCAGGCCCAAACAAGGAATACAGAGTAAATGGCAATCCCTATGAGGAATCTGTTTCCCCCAAGAAATACAGGTAATAACTTTTTCTGACATCCGGTAATACTGAGGCAAGAAAAAGACAAAAGTGTCCCCAACGGGGTACTCAGCCCAGCTTGGTCTCCGGTCTGCAACTCGAAAACCGACAATTCCAGAAAGCCGAACGGCACTTGCAAACGCTGCTTCTGCTTAGGACCACGCAGCAAGAAAGACTGAGGGTATGGCGTCGGTCATGCGCATTTATACTGGCACATACTGATGTCAGCCTCGAGCGCCATGACCGACGCCAGATTCTAGCCCTTTGGTATTCGGGCCGATGGTGGACAGCGGAATACCCATATGTCAGGACTGCAGCAATGGTAGACGAAGAACATCTAGTAAATAACTGAAATCAAGTAACTGTAATATATAATATGGCGTTTTAAAACGTTATTGCAGCTTTGTACTGCGCATGACTGAAACTGTTGGGTGTGTTTACATAAATATCAAACCACAGTACTTAAAAGCTAGAGTTTAGGATGTATGATGTTGAGCAAATCTTGTAGACGAACAGTTTTTGTTTATGTAAATACGGGCAGCCAGCAAATTTCCCAACGTAATTTTAAAACTAATCTTACTTAAAATGTATCCCGTTACTGCAGTAAGAGTTGAGATTGCCTTATGCAGTGCAGGCTCATATCTGTCAACAATACATTTCAAACTGTCCAGATTTTCGCACAACCCCATTTTTGTCGTATATTTTTGTTCCGCTTCTCGTAAAATTTGTGGTTTTCTGGCAAATCACCAACTACTTAAGTCACTAAATAATAGCAGCCCTTCGAGTTTCAGACTTCTTAACCTTCAGAAAAATGCTTGCTAAAACTGTTATTCTAGCAACTTTTGAAGTTTATAAGAGCAATATTTAAAATCTGTCCACATTTTGGGCATTAGTCCTCGTTAGTTTTGGCTTTGTCCATACTTTTCCGCCCTAAGAGCTTGACAAGTATGCTCTCAACTGTCCTTGATTTTCATGGAGGTCCGTGACTTTGACTCAAATTTTAGCTCTTATCTTCTTAATCATTCCCCAAATTGCAGACTTTGGGAGAAAATGTTATGAATTACACTTAGCGATTAGATGCTTCGGTTTCCTCCCATGTTCCAAAGGCATGCAATTTGTGGATTAGACACTCTAATTGGTGTAAATCTGCTGTGAGGAAGATCTGCCGCAGGTAGCCAGCCAGCGTTGACTCTAGATGATTGTCACTGTTGAAGTGACACCCCGACCCCATGTGCAAAAATAGGAAAAAGAGGGTTGTGGATGGATAAGCTTTATAGACTTTTGTTACTTCAGAAATTGTATATATTTGAAAAAAAAAGAAATTGTATATTAATTCACATCTTTATATTACATCACTGACTCAAGTTTATAGTACTATTGTTTTAAAAGTATCCTCAATTATTTATATATCTGTCCCTAATTTATTTTCTATAGTCTAATCGAGAGCTATGATCAGCCAACGATAACTAATATGCTCTAACTTAACACAGAAAACATTTCACTTCCTTCTTTCATAACTAACACATATATTATTACTGACGCAATTATTTCTGCGACTTCTCGCGCGATTTACTAAGCATCTAACGCGTCTGTCAGCGTCTGCACTTTCTTTTTTCCTGCCATACGCTGAGAATGGGTATAGTAAGGATTTCGTTTGTCTTTTTATGTAGTGGTATTAATCGAGTGTAATCTGTCTTTTATTGAAGGATCTCAACTACCAGTCTTTTATAGAAATATATCTGATCCATTCATTTTAGTTTTATAGATGCATTTGGCTTATAGAATCAAGGAAACAACTTTTATGACTGTTTTGGAGAGTGGATCCTGAATCATCAGTGAGAACAGTGGAGACTTTAATATGGCGGCCTGCAGGACGATGCAGTAATTGATTGGTGGTGTAAGATTAATTTAGAAGTTTGGGAATTAAAATGCGTTTTACTAAAGTAGAGTTATTTAGTATTTTGCCAACCACGGGGTTGAGAGTAGTACTTGGGGAATGTCCGGTAGTTTCATTGTATACGTGAAAATAGTACCATCTCAAAATGCAGTAAGGGTTCTATGGGAAGCCTTACTTTCTACAGAAATGTTGCAGTTAACTTGAAGAGAGACTTTATAAACCTGAAAGTGCAGTAAGGATTCCCTGATTCGCCTACGAAATTGCATTTTTTTTTTGAAAAGTGTTGCAGTTAGATCCGAATAGAGTTAAACGGATGAGTCTTGCTGGAACTGAGAATCCACTAATCACGTGCTCATTACTAAGCGTTGTTTAAGTAGTCTTACTAGCAGCGCTAACTTTTGGAGTGTTATGTATTAATACATATTAAGTGGCGTAAGTATTGTGTTCCAAACACCAGTACTACTAGTATGTAGTGTTAGTACACACGTTTTGCGGATGTATCTGGTAGTGGTAGTGTATTTGCCTGTCGTGCGTGTTCTTAACTGACACTTGTGTATTTTTATGGTTGCTGGTTTTCTTTGGGAGTTTGCGTTTTCTGTTTGGAAGCTGATTTTTCGATCGTTAAAAGTTGATTTGGTGTGCAGAACTGCGATATTGTTGAGATGATTGGGGTGACCCCCGTTGCTTTTAATATAAGCGAAAAGCGTATTTTTATTTATTTTTTAATGGCAGATGTAGGTAAACTGGGTTAGGTGATCTGGTGTAGTGAGTAACTAATGTTAAATGTTTCTGTTCAGGTTTACTTTGAAGAACTATAAACTTCAATGAAGTGTACATGTATAGTGGTCTGACTGAAGAGCTATGTAATTCTAATTTAGTGAGTGTATATAGATACTAGTTTAGCAGAAGTAGCATTCCCCTTTGACAGTAGTTTTGTGTGGTTGGGGATGAGGAAGCCCTCTTCTAGATGTCTATTTATAATGCATGATGCAGCTGTTTAATGGTATTACTGTTGCTTTCTTTTAAAGCTTATAGGTTATCTGTACTGGCTGTGAGTGTAGTGTCCAGTTTGTTAATCCATTCAGAACTTTGATGCTGTTCCCTTGAGGTAAAACAAAATGCTCAAAGGTTTATAGTGAAACTGGTTAGTTTCTACAAAATGTGTCGAGTGCGTATGATGATAACTCTGAGCTGCAAAATCTGAATGCAGTGTTGATAATACCTTGGAGAACTGAGCACTCAGACAAAAAAAAGTGGCGCTGCACAATTTTCGTCCGTGCAATTTACTATGCGTGGTCTGTACTGTGCATGTGTTTAAGTATTGACTGGGCAAAACACTTTTCATTGGAAGTGGGCAAAACACTTGGAAGTCTGGAGAAGTCCACCAGATTGTTTGTCTTTGAAGAACATTTGTTTTGCTATGTTAACTTTTATACAGTTCTTAAGATGTCTACTTATAACCAAGTAATTGTGGTGTAGTGACTGTTCAAAAATCAAACCTTATTTTTTTCTATGGTGACCGTATGTGTCTAAAAAAGTAGTGCGTACAGTGGTATGGAAGAAAGAATTTGCAAGTATGTATATACATACACTGGTACAAAAATGTGAATAAGTGTATAAATTCATATGTCTTTACTCAGGTATTTCCAGGGATAACTGGCACAAACGCCGCAAAACTGGTGGCAAACGAAAGCCCTACCACAAAAAGAGGAAGTATGAATTGGGTCGTCCTCCAGCCAATACCAAGGTGAGAACTTTGAGGAAAAGATTACTTTAGAGTTGTGATTCTGAATTGTCTAAACATGCCATATGCATTCATCTCGTTGGTAACTTTGGAGTTCTGATGGTGTTTGTCATTGTGAGACAATGGGAATGATGAAAGTTTATCCTTAGGGGGGGTTCTATAGGCCATTTTGGTCTATATGTGACCCTTCCGATGCTAGGTTTGTCATAGTTACTCTGACCTGTGCATTGTCTCTGTTTTAATTATGTTAATACTGTTGTAGTGTGTGTTTGAGCGAGTAAAGTCTACAATCTCTTTTAGATTGGACCTCGCCGTATCCATACTGTGCGAGTCCGTGGTGGTAATAAGAAGTACCGTGCATTAAGGTTAGATGTTGGAAACTACGCATGGAGCTCAGAGGGTAAGTTTTTTGGGTACTTGCGTATTATCGCAACCACATTACAAACAAGTCACTCTTGTACAAAATGCAATTAACAGGTCACAGAAAACGTAAATACCGACATTTTGTAGTCATAAGTGCAGTGAAACGGAACTTAAACTTTTGCCTGTGCTAAACTGCTAGTTAGAGAGAATTTTTAAGAAATTGGGTGTATAAATCTAAAGCTCAGACTAAAAACATGAGGCAAAAATCTGAACATTCTGCAAACATCTGGATAGTTGAGGCATGAGCCCCCCCCCCCCCCACAAGTACCAGTCTCAAACTGTGAGCAGATCTAGTGACATTGATGTACATATTTATTTTTATTAAGTACAATGAATGTCAGGATCACTACGTTCTGTCTTCTGTCTCCAAAATGTAGAGCATTACTACTGTGTGTTTGGAACAAATGGGCAAAATGTGGAGCACTCACCAGTGGCTTCAGCCCGGACGCTTAGCGAGTTGGTAACAGTTTATTCATATTTTAAGCAAGCAGTTTTGATAAGTAAATACTGGGTCAAATTAATTATAGGTATTCAATAACAAAATTCTAAAGGACTGTGCATAAACCCTTTCAGGAGGAACGGACTATACTGAGTCTCAGAATAAGGATCACTCTTTTTTACAACGAGGTAAATGCTGCTCAACTGGTATAATTGCTGTCGCATGTTGTGTACCTGTCAACTGTCCAGTTTTTCACTTCATATTTTGGTCTGCTCTTTGTAAAATTTGTGTCTTTTCTGGCAAATCGCTGAGGATTTGAGTCCTTCAGTAATGACGCACATTTGAGTTGGACTTTGTATACTCCCAAAAATGCACGCTAATACGAAAATCTGTTATTCCATTAGTTTTCCAAAGTATATAAAGTCCATCTCCAAAATGTAGAAAGAACACAATGGCCAAAATGTGGAGCACTCTTCAGCGATTTCAGCCAGGCAGCTTAGCGACCTGTTAATTGCGGGTTGTTTTCTAAAGTGGTTGCGATAATACACAAGTATTGTTTTTTTTGTCTTTACAGTGCTTGCCTTTGTAGGGCTGCAAACAAAACTAATATTGGAGTGCTACAACTTAATTTTGATGTTCTGCAGCCTTGTGTCTGATGCGGAAGTAGAGATGACTTTCTGGATGTGTATGTAAAAATGTGTGTAGTTGGTACTTGTACAGGTTGCCCTGTCCTCTCTTCCTTTAGACATTTACATTTCAGTTAGTATGGAATTGGGAAGTGTGCATAGCTGTGTACACAGTTGAACTAGCTTGCAAGATTGGAAAGTTATTTGCAGGTAACATGTCTGTTTGTAGGTCCCCCCCATGTTGTTGCTAGGAAAGATGTAGTTAATGGTGCTGTTCTCTTCCTCCCCCCTGAGGCTTTAAAAATGTCAGGGTTCTCAATAGCTGTTAAAATAGTTTGTAATATGGTGTTTCTTAGCTGTGTGTGACCGATATTGTCCATTTGGACTGTTTCAGAGGTTTTTAGAGCACAACAGAGGAATATAGAGAAGGTCAGGAGTTGCATTGTGTCTTTGTGGCCTTGGAGAAAGCATATGACAGGGTGCAGAGAGAGGAGCTGTGGTATTGTTTGAGGAAGTCTGGAGTGGCCTGCAAGTATGTAAGAGAGGTATGTTTGAGGGTGGTGGCAGTGGTGAGGTTTGCAGTAGGAGTGATGGATGCATTTAAGGTGGTGGGATTACGTCAAGGATCAGCTCTGAGCTCACTCTTGTTTACAATGGTGATGGGACAGGTTGACAGATTAGATCAGACAGGAGTCCCCGTAGACTATGCCTATGATGTGATCTGTAATGAGAGTAGGGAACAGGTTGAGGAGACTTTGAATAGGTGGAGAGATGCTTTAGAAAGGAGAGGCATGAAGGTCAGCAGGACTAAGAATGTGTGTGTGACTGAGGGAGTATATAGGGAGTGGTGAGGATACAGGGAGTAGAGTTGGTTAAGGTAGATGAATTTAAATACTTGGCTCAACAGTTCAGAGTAATGGTGCGTGTGGATTAAGAGGTGGAGAGAGTTCAGGCAGGGTGGAGAAGTGTCAGGAGTGATTTGTGACCAGACTGGTACGAGTGAAAAGGAAGACCTACAAGAGGGTAGTGAGACCAGCTATGTTGTATGGGTTGAGGATAGTGGCATTGACAAAACAGCAGGAGTTGAAGCTGGTGGTGGCTAAAGTTAAAGATGTTTGCATTGGGTGTGACTAGGATGGACAGTATTGGGAATCTGTATATTAGAGGGTCAGCTCAAGTTGGATGGTTTGGAGACAAAGCCAGAGAGGTGAGATTGCATTAGTTTGGACATGTGCTGAGGAGGGTTGCTGGGTATATTGGGAAACGGATGCTAAGGATGGAGCAGGAACAGGAAAAGAGAACGGCTTAAGATAAGGTTTATGGATGTGGTGAGAGGACGTGCAGGTGGTTGGTGTGGCAGAGCCAAGATGCAGAGGACGGGAAGAAATAGAAACAGATGTGCTTTGGCTACCCCTAAAAGGAACAGCTGAAACAAGTTTTCCAGTTAAGTGGCAGAATGATACTGTTATGCAGAGAGATCATGGATGTGTGTGTTTTTTTTTTTTTTTTGTCTCCCCAATCTGCTTGACTTGCAAAGCTATGTCTGAACCAGCTCTATTACAAATGATGCATCTAACGAAATCCCATTCCCTCTGCTCCAGAGACCTCAGCCTCATTACCACAATCAGCAGAACAAGCTGGAGGGACAGGTTCATAACCCAGACACTGCCCATACTGTGGAATAGACTTCCCATACATGTCTAAACAGAGCACCTCACTGGCCCTCTTCAAGAGAAATCTTGAGTGTGTGGGAAATAATTCACCCTGGGGATCACTCCAGTGGCTCTATTAGACAGAGGTGCTAGGAACTAAGGTCAGGTGGCACAATGTCAGGGTAATCCTGTGGGCTAGGCTTGTAAAGGCTCCAGGGCCATTAGCCTAGTACAAACCTATGAATTTGTCATCCCATCCCTTAAGGACAAATTTTAGCTAAACTGGCTGCAGTGTTTTTTCCCAGCAATATTTCTGAACATTCTCTCCTTGGGAATCATTCTAGCTATGTGGCTTTTCTTTATAGCATTTTGTATGTTGATTTGTGGTTTGATTTTATTTGGAAGTGGTATTTATTTCTTTCCAGATTACCCCAGTGCCCTCGTCCATCAGGTTGACCAACCTCTATTCTGAGATTGTGGCTGGCACACTACCAAAGGGGCATCAGGGATGCTTTTGACTGCTTCCACCAGGGAAATTTTACCCATTTCTGACCTACCTCTTTACCCCACACCCCCCACAGAGCCTATTCCCCTCCATGGAGCACTGGTGAACTCCCTCTGATGCTTCTCTGTGGGCCTTCCTTCTGGCGGCTAAGCCATTGGTCTAACCCGGGTTATCTGGGCTGTGGTTGGGAATTCATCCCCCTGTGCAATGGAGTGGTGCATAGGTAAACACTAGGTTCAGTCTGCAGACCTAGTTAATATCCAGAGGTTAGACTTGTGCCCTGTACCTTGTATCAGTAAGCTAAAGACCTTAACCATTATGCCAACATTTTTCTGCCCTTCTGCACCCACAGGATTTGAATAGCCAGACTGATATTGGCACAGATGTTGCTGTGTAATTGAGGTCAGCATGTAGTAAGTGAGGAATGCTGGAATGAATTGTAGGGGGGGTGATTAAGCACATGTAGTTGGGACAGAGAATGTAACCCATTACCATCATGGGGAAGGAGGTAGCAAATCCCCTTTGTGTGTGGGTTTTTTTTTTTTGACTGAAAGAACTGAGTAATGCAGAAGTTGCATGTTTCATGGTGTCAGCTGCTGGAGTACATGAGGGGTAGGACATTTGCAGGGCAGTGTAAGACAGTATACAGAAGTCTAGGCTTCTGTTTTATTGGGAGCTATGCTTCAGAATGTTAATGGCGTTGTAACCATGTGGTCTGGGAAACAGTTCAGTGTGTACATACCCCGCACTAAAAAAAAAAAAATCTTGTATGCACAAGGATTTCTAAGTTTCATGTGGTGCTTTGCACTTAAATGGATTTAGGAGCTTGGCTGTCAAGTCAGGGCTGCAGATGTTACTGTTAAGGAATGAAATTAGACAGGATTTCTCTGTTTTTGGGAGTTGCTCTTACCCCTGACGGACCCCGAAGGGTTTGTCTAGTGGGTTTATCTGTTGGGGTTCTATAAGGCAGTTTAATATATTGAAGGAAAATGCTTTTTTGCTAGTTACATAGAACTGAACTGATTTTTCTTTTTACCATCCCATCTTCTTTAGGTTGTACTCGAAAAACCAGAATCATTGATGTGGTTTACAATGCCTCAAATAATGAGCTTGTTCGAACCAAAACTTTGGTGAAAAACTGCATTATTTTGGTTGACAGCACTCCCTTCAGGCAGTGGTATGAGGCCCACTACGCTTTGCCTCTTGGGCGTAAGAAAGGAGCCAAACTGGTATGTGCATTTGAGTGTCTTGTCTCTCTAGCATGTATTTAAGTTTTTGATGAAAAATAATTATCAAACCTACAAAGTGATCTTTCCTCAGGGTGATGGGCAGCTGTGATATAGGGTGCACACAGGTAAGGACGGCTGAAGGTTGGCTTCTCCTCCTCCTTGCTGACATGTGCTAAACCAAATTCCTGGACCTTGCCTTCGAGAGAACTGCAGTATCAACATAGAAGGTAGGCACATTAATTCCCCCCAAAAAAGCAGAGTCTTGCCTGGCTGTTCACTCTAACTCTGATCCATACACTATGGCTACTGCTACCAGGTTGCCTCCTTTGGTAAAACATGGGTTCATCGGTGTGAATGTTTGGCAAAACAAATATTTGGTAAAGGCAGTGCACGGTTCACTTCAGACAAGTGGGCCAAGTGAATTGTTCTGTCTTGATTTTGAAAGCATAATGTCGAAGCTGGAATGATTTTTAACTCTATCTCATATGTACACCTACTCGTATGTAGGTATAGAATTGTCGATTTATAATATAATGCAACAGTGTGATGAGGCAAATTGCAATATTACTTGTAAATTTGAAACTAATCCAACTGATTAAAAAAAAGCTCTCCTTTACAGCTGTATCTGGCAAAATGTACTGGAGAAGATCATTAGCTCTGTGGTAAGGTAAGTTTTTTGACCACGTGAATTTTAACTTATGGATTCATATAGTTATGTATCCGTTCGTAGGTGTGTGCATGTGTATACGTAGGCAAGTGTATTGGAAAAGGCTTGTAATTAATCAAGGTCAATTTTTTGGTTTTAAAAAAAAAAAAAACTTGGGTTGGGGTCATGGGGTAGATGGTGACCATAATCTTGTTGGTACCCTGGTGTTTTGGGGAAGGGTCCACTCTACCTCACAGTGCCATTGAACAAGACAAAAGGAAATGCGTAAGTACACGTGTAGCCCTTACTCTAAACCCACTTGTGACCCCAATATCGCAATGCTGAAACATTTGTAGTACCCAGTCGGACTTGCTATCTACTCAGTATTTTAACATTTGACAGGCTGTTCTCTCCTAGTTGCACCTTGGGAGAGTGGCGTGTATTGTTTGAAGTGTTTTTGTATTTAAGTTTTCAAGTCTCAATTGCAGCACATACGTCTTCCAGTGATGATAACATTGTCCAGTTCTGCTACTGAAGTTGTAGAGATGAGATTTTTTAAATCTGAGGAAGACCATTGTAGAGACAAAAGTAAGCAAACGTGTTTAATTCAGCCAATTTGTGGTACCTGTGTATGAAAAATGTTGCTATCGTCGGAGCACACTTATTTGAAAATTCAATAGACAGCTGTGCAAACCAAACACTCGAGGGAAGCAAACCTACTGTACCACCCACTTAACTTCCATATTAATTTGACTTGTACTGGCCCCCTCTGATCTAGTCACAGCCACCCCCCCCCCTTTGGACGCTGCTTTTACAGTCTTTCATGCAAGCTACACTGGTTTGGTATGTGCAGTGTTATTTATGAAAGAACAATCATTTTGGAAGGCCACTGTCATGTGTGCGCATATTTGCCAGTGTATTCTTTAGTGTTGCACTCTAAATAAACGTTTGGAGAAGGGGAAATCTTTGTAACTAGTTTCTGAAGTCTCTGAGTGTATTTGGTAAATGAGCTTGTGCAACACCCGAAGTGGAGAAAAGATTGGAAGTAACAGTACGGAACACATGGGTACTGTGTAGATCAAGCATGGGGGAGAGAATGATATAAAGGTAGATTATGAACGTGTGAGAGATTCAGTCTGAAATAATTACTGGATGTGTAGTTAATAGTTTAAATTTCAAAATCTACAACTACACTAACTTAGTTTTAGGAATCTAACACTTCAAAATTGTTGTCTAGAGGTATGAAATACATACCCAGAACTTGGTTAAGTGCTTAACTGAGATCCATTCTTAAGAGAAATTAATTTAGCCATTATGTTTCAGGACAAAACTCTACTACTGTTACTAAAATGCTTAGTGTGTGTTCCACCTAAACATCCTAGTGTTGCAGTGTGTGAGAAAATGGTTACTAAGGAAATAAGACTACAGAACAACATCGGACACAAAATTGAGTAAGTTAGGTGAAGAACTAAAAGAGCTTAAGGATGGCCATAACATCAGAGTTAATGAAACCTGATAAAGGTTGGGGGGGTGGTTCTCTACGATGCATTGGAATATGCTATTGTAAAATGTATGAGATACTTCAGATGTCTGGTAATTATGAAACTGTTTCTATTAACGAAATACATATAGCTTACAAGCGAATTGTGTATTTAGAGAGATTTTTATTGGATAATCAAATTACCATTGACATTTTTGTAATTAAAGGATGAGCATCTAATACTAGCAACTATAGTAGGAATACCCAGGACTCGTAAAAGTATAACCAACGCCCTTTCGTCTTATAGTTTCTGGCAGCCATTCTGCTACTTCCTATAGGTGTAGCCATAGGCAAATGGTTAAAACATGTCTATGAAAAAATACCTCCTATGATCAGACTCTTGGGAATTTGTCGGTAGTTTATCCCCCAACCTTTTGAAAAAGGGATTGATTTATATTGCCATCGACGTCGTTGGCCTATTCTCATGTATACCCAAACAACAAGGGTTAGAAGGATTCTGTATCAGTATAAGGATTCTGTATCAGTATAAGACAATACACCAACTTAGAATGGGATCATTTCAACCTTATTTTGGAATGTATGTCAATGGTACTTGTTCACAATTATATTTACTTTGAGGGTGAATATTTCCAGAAGACCTGGGGGGTAGCTATGGGGACTGCTTGTGCCCCCATGTTTGCCAACCTGGTCATACTGGGTTGGGAAAATGCACATCTTCAAAAGTGAATATTGTAAGTACATTTAACATTATTCCAGATTTTTGGATTATGTTTTTATCCTATATGATGTCTCTTGGGAACGTATAAACCAGTTTATGGAGTACTTAAATGGTACTAGTACCTATTTAAAATTTACTTACCCATGCAACACAGGGGGTATAGCTTACTTGGATACATTTATATCACGTGAATCTAATGGATTCAAATTCTGTATACACCGGAAGAACATATTTTCCAACGGCTGTCTTACCATCCAAGAAAACTAATGAGAAACATCTTTAAAGGACAGTGTATAAGGGCAGTCTGAATGACATCCTTTTATTTAGACATGGTAGATGAAGTCTAATACGTTTCCTATTTAGAGAAAGGGGATATCTGAGGTATATGTTGGGTAATGTAAAGAAGTACGTCATGAATGAATGCGGTAAAAAATACCCACCAATTTAAAGCTACATCTGTAGTTTGTAACGATGCTGATATCAGAGAGCGTGTATACTGGAATATACCCCCTATGTGAATCAAGAAAAGCAGATTTTTAACCGTTAATTGGAACAGTCTTGTGGCAGATAATGAAATTGGGAAAATAGGTGAAACACCTTCATTTGTCTACAAAATGGGCTGTAATAAGAGAAATTTGGAGCAGGGTAATATCAGTAGGTGAGCTTGTGAACTGACTAAACATAGTAGGAGATGTGGTAATTGTAGACAATGTCATGCTATCTTAGAAGTAGGTGTTACTTTAAAGAGCATGAATAGAACTAAAATCACATTTAGGCAAGGGAACTAATTCTACGTTTGTAATGTACATTGCAAAGTGCATGGTATGTCCCAGTTACTATATAGGGAAAACTGAAAGGTCTCTTAAAAGAATCTTGACCATTTATATAACATAAGGAAGGACAGCAACTGTGCCCTATATAGACATGTTGTGGGGATAGCCATTTTTTCAAATTTGCTATATTAGAACAAGTTAGGCTAGGCCCCCCGAGAGGGTAATTTCAAGGCAATAGTGGGACTTAGGGAGGTCAAGTGGCAATTAACTGATGCCTCTAACTTACCTGGTCTAAACTACCACATCTCCATTAAACCTATCCTACAGGTTTTTATGTTGGTTTTTGTAGTGTTTGCTCTAAAGAACATATATTATGACAGACTTGTATGAATATGGATTTTCTATTGTATGTCTTAGTATTTGGTTAGGGCATTTAGTAGTACATTATTGTTGACTAGGACATTTAGTAGTACATTATTGTTGACGCATGTACATTTTGATTTGTATAGTCGGGGCCTAATTTAGATTGTTTTTTATTTTATTATAGTTTACATGAAATATGGGTAGGTTTACTTTAAATGATGGCATTAAGTGTTTTTTGGCGCCAAAATGAAGGGTATTTAAATGATTAAACACAACGTGTATTCTGAAGTCCACATTCCAGTGGATGAAAGCACTAAATCGTTGTGCAGTAAAGGTGTTTGTTTTATTTTCGCCTGTGTGATTCTTCTTGGTGGATTCAATTTACTTCAAGTGTTTTTTTGTTGGAGTTTCTTTAGTTTCTTCAGTTAATTTATGGATTCATATAGTTAACCTTTCGTAGGTATGTGCACATATGTATACAGACAAGTGTATTGGAAAAGGCTTGTTAATCGATGCCAGTTTTTTGGTTTAAAAAAAAAACTTGGGGTTGGGGTCGTAGGGTAGATGTTGACCATAACCTTGTTGGTACCCTGGTGTTTTGGGTGTAAAGGTCCACTCTACCTCACAGTGCCATTGAACAAGACTAAAGGAAATGCACGAGCACACATGTAGCCCTTAATCTAAACCTAACCCATTTGTAACCCCAGTATCGCAATGCTGAAACATTTGTAGTACCGAGTCAAACTTGCTATCCACTCAGTATTTTAACATTTGACAAATTTGATTGTACAGCAGGCTGTTCTCTCCTATTTGCACCTTGGGAGAGTGGCGTGTATTGTTTGAAGTGTTTTTGTATTTTAAGTTTTGAAGTCTCAGTTGCAGCACAGGCGTCTTCCAGTGATGATAACATTGTCCAGTTCTGCTACTGAAGTTGTAGAGATGAGATTTTTTTTTAAATCTGAGGAAGACCATTATAGAGACTACAAAAGTAACCAAACTTTACTTCAGACAATTTGTAGTACCTGTGTATGAAAAATGTTGCTATAGTCAGAGCACACTTAAATTCCGTAGACTGCTCTGCAAGCCAGACAGACTGCTACGCAAAACAAACACTTGAGGGAAGCAAGCCTACTGTACCACCATTTAACCCCCCCCCCTTTGGACACTGCTTTTACAGTCTTTCATGCAAGCTGCACTGGTCTGGCATGCGCAATGGTGTTTTTGAAAAATGTCTAATTTTGGAAGTCCACTGTCATGTGCGCATATTTGCCAGTCTATTCTTCAGTGTTGCACTCTGCATAAACGTTTGGAGAAGGGGAAATCTTTAACTTCATAGTTTCTGAAGTCTTTTCTGAGTGTATTTGATAAATGAGCTTGTGCAAATTTTGTCATAGGTAGGCACTAGGCTTTCGGCCCTAGGGTCTATAGAAGCCTAACCAAAAAGGTACCCTGGCTTTCGCCACCCAAGAAAATTATTTTCCTGTGCCCCTGTCTAGCAGAGCCGTGATCCCGGCATGAATTTCCTATTTCCCGTCCAATCATAAAAGATTTTTCTTGAGCGCTAAGCTTTGTTTGATGTAGATAGGTAGTTTGGATGTCCCAGAGTATGGGAAGTCTCTGGGACAGGAATCTGTTCCTCCGGCATGTTCTGTTTTATTGCGGTGACAAGGTTTAGGTCCCTAGAGCTTGTAGCTTGGAGAGATTGGGATTTCTTTAAGTGGAACATGTACAACAGCTCTGGGTTAGACTCAGCTTTGTATGTTAGGCAGAGATCGCCTCCAAGTAGGCGATGTGCCTGAGTAAAGCCTGAGTTTTTTGAGATGGTCTGCGTAGGGCATCTGTTTGAGGCTGGTAGTCCTCTCTCTGTGGTACTTCTGCAGCCTTTCCAGTTGTTGTAGATGTCTTGTGAGGTACATACCAAAAGGGGCATTGTGCTCTAATGGGTCTAATGAGTGAAGAGTAGAGGGGAGTAATGACCCTTTTTGTTTCTGGATGAGAAACTTTTGTGCTGGGGTGTGCCACGAGGATGGGGCGATGTGATCATCAAAGAAGAGACTACTGTCCACCTGTGTCCCAAGGTCTCATCACACTTTCGGTGTTGAGTAGACTACCACCTGTGTAGTAATTCATGGGTACAGACATTTTACGATAGGGGATGATGTGCTTTTTGGCATTGAGCTAGAGGCCATGGCTTTGACACCAGGAATCTTGTCTTAGTAAGGCCCTTTTGTAGGGTGTCCACATCATTAGGAGTTTCAATAATGGCTCCTTGTTTGCAGTCATCTTCGAACTTCATTAGCCAATGACCTTCTGTTAGCCTGTACTTCAGAAAAGTAGATACCAGGCGAGGACCCAGGATTGAACCCTGTGGTACTCCACTTGTCACTGGTCTGAAGTCAGATTTGGAGTCTGCTACATTCACAGTGTGGGTTCTGTCAGTGAGCCAGTTGGCAACCCATCTTGTGACTGGGATTTGTACCTAGTTTAGTGAGTTTATAATTCCAGAGTGGGGGATGGTGTCTAAAGCCTTGGTGAGATCTAGATAGGCTGTGTGAACCACCTTACCCTAGTCTACGGCTTTGACTGCTTCAAAAAAGTCAGGTTTAGGGAGACGTGATCTGCCTTTTACAAACCCAAACTGGGTGGGGTCCAGAGTTTGGGGATTACCAATGTCTTGGTTTATAAGTTCCATGATGATGCATTCCATGGCCTGGCAGACCAGGCTCGTTAGGCTAATGGGGTGGTTCCTGGGGGTCTGTGGTGACTCCCCTCTGTAGAGTGGGATAACTATTGCTGTGCACTATTTAGTGGGCACAAAGCCTGAGGTGAGGCTATGAACATGGTGTTGAGGTGTGGTGCCTGTTCATGTAGAAAGCAGCCTGGGGTGTCTGGTCCCATGGATGCTGTTATTGGCTTTGGAGTGTTTTTTACCTGTGCAGCTATGTTTACAGGAACTTTGCATTCTGGTATAGAGATGGGCCCTTTAGGGGGTAGGGGGAGGGGGGGTAAAGTTAGCACTGAACCCAAGTGTTGCCATTGAGATTCTTGGCATAGCTATAGAATGCTTTGTGGCGGTCTTTAGAATCGGTGGCAATTTGTTTTCATAGCTAGCTTTGGAGGATTTTATGAGGGTTCTCAGCTTCTTACTGAGGCTGACTAGGGAGTTCTTCCAGTCATGGGATTTTACTCTGCAACAGTTTTCTGTTGTGGAGTTTTTGTTTATGGCAGGGGACCGCCAGACTGACTTCCTTTTTTATGGAGGATAGCATCTTGGTTCTGTTAGGGATAGCATGCTCCACGCACTCGTATAAATGCTTATAAAGTACATTTGTGTAAGACTCTGCAGTCGTACCTCTCAATCTGCATAGGTGTCGTGAAGTTTACCACTTCTGTCTTGAGCGTGAATTTGGCTTTGGAGAATTTTTTTTACGGTGGTCTCCCTAATGGGGTGGGGGCAGGATGTAGATATCTAGGCTAATTAGCTTGTGGTCGGATCTGACCAACGAGGAATTGACCTCTGGTGTGGCCCATCAGTTGCCCATGTTGGTAATGACCAGGTCTAGGATATTGCTGCCCTTGGTGGGGGTGTGGATAAGTTGATCCAAGGCATTGGTATGTGAGTAGCTTTCCCAGTTAATGGTGGGGTAGTTGAAATTGCCCATTATTAGGTTGCAGCCTAATGTTTGTACAGTTTGGATTCCGGCCTTGGCCAGAGTTCGTTGCACTTGGATAATCTCTGCATTATGCTGAGCAACTAACCTGGTGGATATCCTTAATGAATATGGAAACTCCTCCACCTTTTAGTGTTTTGGTCCAGGTTAGGTGGCCGATAAGGTGTGGTATGAATTGTAGCCTGGTAATGCAGGGGTGCTCTCTGGAGCCTTAAACCAGGTTTCTGTCCCTGCACAGATGTCTGTTCTCCATTTTAAGGAGTGCCTCGAGTGAGTGCATTTTGAGGGTTAGACTTCTAGCATTGAGTAGCATTACCCTCAGATTTTGCTTGCTTGTTACGGTGGTGAATCTGTCATTTGAACCTTGCCTAAAAAAAGGCAGTATAGGGGTCGCAAGAGCCTTGGCCAGTAACCGGAATCCCACTAGCGACGGGTGCAGGCCATCTCTTGCAAAGTATCGTGGTCTGTCGATGTCATCCCACTGTGGTGGTATTCTGGGTGATGGCAGGATGCTACTTGGGGCTGGGGTCATACCTGCCTGGGCTACAAGATCGGAGAGGTCTTCATGTCTCCATGTAGTCCAGGTAGGTAAATTTCGGGTCATTCACACCAATGTGGACAGTGACAGTCATATTTGTGCTTATTTGGTAGGAGAGGGTTGTCTGTGTACATGAGGCAATTGCCAAATTGCCCCAATATACCCAGATTCTTCAGATGGGAGAAAATACAAGGAGCTGACCCTAGATATGTGCTTATTAAGTGTTTAAAAACTGTTTTCCTCTAGACAAGTGAGGAAAGTTGAGTGCTGTAGTAATTTTGTAGCTTTAGTGCTTAAGAGTTCTGAACAAGTGCTGAGCTCAAAAAAATTTGAGTGCTAAAACTAAACTGGCTAGTTCTAAGGGAAAATTTAAAGAGCTGACTTTATGGTGCCAGAAATAACTAAGGAGCGATGCATAAAGTATTTTTTGATATAACTTTAGCAAATGAGCAAACTTAAACCAGTTTAGCCAATAAAAAGCTAAAAATTGAGCCTCGTTCCAGCAGTCTTTGATCAGACAAGTTCTAACTGCACACTCCTGCCACAAGGGTGCAGGGGGAACAGTCTCCAAAAAGAGATGGCCTGGATTACTGCTCAGTTATACAAACAAAGCTAGAATCAGCATGCCTCAATCTAGTCTATGCTTCAGCAAACAAGGCACACCAATTTCAGAAAGAAACTGTTCAAATAAGCAGGTACAATCCTTTAACCAGAAATTTCCAGCTCGGAAGGGCAGAATCTAACCTATCCTCCCACAAGACAACAAACCTTAATGTAAAACTGGTCTGAAGCCCAAGTGCTTAAACCAAAAGGCTTACGATAACCGTTACAATTAATCAGGCTACTACCAAGCAGTAATAAATGCAGCAGAATAAATACAGTTGAGCACTTTTAGGAGTCAAAAGCAAAATAAAGTGCACATTTTGTAAAGTGCAAGGAGAGAGGAAGTAGGAGCAGAGGTTAAGAACCTAAGTGGATTGGCCTTCTCAGGTGTTCTCTCAAGTAGAGTGAATATCAGACTGGGAGGGGTGTCCCAGATCAAATTTGCAATAGGGGCGTGCTACTGCAAAGCCACCAACTATAACTCTATAAATAGGGTGAGATGTAGGGGGGAAAACAGTTTCAGGACAGATGAAAATTCAGTCAGGCAAAATTAAGTCGATGCAGAACTCTGAATGCCAAGAAATATAAATCTGTCAGCGATATTTCCAGATTGAGAATCACACCAGCTAGAACACCAGGAGTTTCCAACAGTGTAGGCAAGAATATCTGCTTAGTCAAGCTAGGCTTGAAAGGGCCCAAGGTCATTGGTCTAACCTCCAATGATCCCCATTTAGCCAATCTGTTAATAGGTGGGCTCTGATGGCATCAGAGGTTTACTGATCTGCTTCACTCGTTCTCTCAATTGGAGATCAGGAGCTTTGCACTGTAATTTCTGGTGGGTGTGGCTTTGCATAGTAATTTCCAGTGGGTGGAGCCTGTCCTATTTGATAGGAGACACTAACATTCAAAGAAATGCTCATTTCTGGAACCACAGGGGTTAAAGTGTAAATGGCAAACTCTTTAGCATAGTGTATTCTTTAGGTTCTAGGTCTTAAACTTGATTTTATAACTTGCAGTAAGTACTAACTTTGTTCGAAGTAACTTGCAATGTCTTGGCAAGCGTTCAGCATCTTTTTCATGAGAGCTTTCATAGGCTCATAGGTTGATACTAGGCTATCTGCCCTAGGGCATTTATAAGCCTAGCCAGTGTGTTTGGCTTTCGCCACCCTTTTAGATTAGTTGAGTGTGCCTCTGTATAGTGGGTCACAGAAGAGATCCCAGGGGTAAACCTACGATCTCCCATCCACTCGTCAAGATCTCTTTTTTGAAGAGGGTCATTGAGGGGCTCTGCCTAACCTGGATTGGGATTTTGTTCCAGAGTGAGGGGAGCCTCTGGGATATAAATCTGTCCCTCCAGCATGTCCTATTTCTGTGCTGAGGTTTAAGTCCCTGGAGTGTGTAGCTCTACGGGATTTGGATTTCCTGAGGTGGAGCATGTCCATTAATTCTGGTTTGGATGTGGCTTTATACATCGGGCACAGATCGCCACTGAGTAGAGCTGGAGTTTCTTCAGCCTAACTGCGTAGGGCATCTGTTTGAGTCCCTAGATCCTCTTGGTGAGGTACTTTTGGGGTCTTTCCAGTTGCTGCAGGTGTCTGGTAAGGTACATCCCAAATGGGGCATTGTATTCAATTTTGGGCCTGATGAGTAGAGGGGCACTGACCTCTCGATCTAGATGCAAACCCTTTCGTGATAAGGTGGGCTATATAGAAGGTCTTTCTAACCACTTTGACAACGTGATTGTCAAAGGAGAGATTGCTATCTACTTGGGTCCCCAAATCCCTAATTACTACTGTACTTAATGGATTGCCACCTATGTGGTAATTTGTGGGCACTTTGTTTTTCCCAAAGGGGCTGACTATGCACTTTTTGGCGTTTAGCTTTAGGCCATGGCTCTGGCACCAGTTATCAGTCTCTGAGACCCATTTGGAGGATGCTTGTCAGTCGGCGAGTCTATTATGGCACCCAGTTTGCAATCATCTGCGAACTTGGTCAGCCATAGTCCTCCCGTGTTGGCCTGTATGTCAGAGAAATATATACCGAACAAGTGGTCCCAGGACTGAGCCTTGTGGGATGCCACTTGTAACTGGTTGAGAGTCTGACATGGCACCTGCAATTAGTCTGACATGGCACCTGCAATTCTGACCATGTGGGTTCTATCCTTGACAGTTTGCAACCCATCTTTTGACATGGGGGTTGATATTTAAGCTGATGAGTTTTTTTATGATGCCCGAGTGGGGTATTGTCTAAGGCGTTTGCGAGGTCCAGGTAAGCTGTGTGGACTACCTTCCCTTCATCTATGGCCTTGGTGACAGTTTCAAAGAAGTCGACCAGGTTCAAGAGCAAGATCTGCCCTTAAAGCCAAATTGGGTAGGATCCAGTGTTTGGAGGTTCCCAATGTCTGAGTTCCATGATGATACGCTCCGTAGCTTTGCAGACCAGGCTAGTCAGGCTTATAGGGCGATAGTTTATGGGGTCCGTTGTGGCACCACATTTGTGGAGTGGGACCACTGTTGCTGTACACCATTCCTTGGGTAAATATCCTGTAGTAAGGCTAAGATTGAACAGTGACTTTGTGAGGGTTCAGTTCTTGGAGCTCATGTAAGATGCAGCCCGGGACACTGTCCGGTCCCATTGATGCTGTGTTTTTTGCTTTGGAGAGGGCAGCTCTCACCTGTGCATCTGTGATGTCCAGGAGGCTGCACTCTGTTGGGATAGACATTTGCTCTTTTGGGGGGGGGGGGAGTTTGCACTGAACCTGTCTGCCAGGGTGTTGGCAATGTCTGTGGGTTCAATGTATTTATACGTCATTTTGCACCAACTCTGAGCATATCTGGGAGTTGCCACCCAGGTTCCTGACATAACTAAAAGCCTTGTGATTATCTTTAGCATCTTGTGCAATTTTTCTTTCGAAGCTGGCCTTAGATGATTTTATGAGGGATCGTAGTTTCTTGCTAGTACTGATCAGAGATGCCTTCCCTTTGGGATTTTGCTCTATCATGTAGCTTCCTCCTTCTGTTGTATAGCTTATTTATGGCTGGGGTCCACCAGACAGGTGGTCTGCCTTTGGATGAGTGAGTCTTGGTTCTATTTGGGATAGCACGAGCCATGCATTCCTGTAGGTGTCCATAGAATGCGTTTGTAAAGGATTCTGCGGTTTGGGCCATATTTTCCACTGGCCCGGGGGCTTTGAAGGATTCCACCTCGGTTTTGAGAAGTGTGAAATTTGCTTTTGAGAAGTTCTTCATCGTGGTTTCCTTGGCAGGGGTTGGGGATGGGATATGGATGTCCAGTGAGATTAATTTATGGTCAGATCTTACCGATGAGGGGTATACCTCTGGTATGGAACATAGTCCCCATGTTGGTAATAATCGGGTCCAATATGTTTTCCCCTCTTGTGGGAGTGGTGACTAGTTGTTCCATAGCATTTGAGTTTATAAATTCTAGGAACCGTTGGGTGAGGGTGTTGTGGCTTGAGTAGTGCTCCCAGTCTGTTTGGGTAGTTGAAGTCACCCAGTATGATGTTTGGAGAGACCTTCATATTCTCCAGTGTTCTCAGGAAAGCTGAGTGGGGTTCCTGAGTTTGGGAGGGTGGTCTGTAGCAGGCTACAGACTGAAAGGCAGTTTTGCCCACTATTTGTTAGTTGCACATGGGTGGTCTCCGATGCTTCGTGCAGTGCCACTAACCTGGAGGTGTGGGTATCTTTGAATATGGGTACTCGCCCTCTTTTTGTGGTTCGGTCCAAGTTTTGTGGCCGAAAAGCATGGTATGAGGTTTAACCTGGTAGTGCTGGGGTGCTCTCGGGAGCCTTGAACAAGGTGTTACTGCACAGATATCGATATTCTCCATACTGAGGAGAGCCTCTAGTGCGTGCATCTTGAGGTTTAGACTTTTGGCGTTTAGCAGCATTACCCTTAGTTTCTTTTTCCTTGTGTTGTCTATGGAGGTGGGTTTGTCTTTGAGCCTTGCCTAAAAAGGCACTATGGGGGTGGCAAGAGCCTTAGCCAATATTTGAAAGCCCAGGGGTGACAGGTGCAAGCCATCCCTAGTGAGTGTGGCTTGTCAAGCATGTCCTCCCAGGCTGACAAGACAGCGGATCCCCTTTGAATGACACCAATACTTTAGCCAATTGTTAAAATTGATCATTTTGTCTTTATACTGTGGCATCATTCTTGGTGAGGGTAAGATGCTACTCAAGGTCAGGGTCATACCGGCCTGGGCTACATTATCGGAGAGCTCCTCTGTCTCCATTAGTCCAGGGAGGTACATCTCTGGTCATTCACACCAGCATGGACAATGACGGAATCATGTTTGTACTTTTGGAGTGACCTGAGTGCTTGTGCTGTGGCGAATCCTGGCACCAGACAGGCAGCTTACCGTGACCTTCTTGTTCAGCCTGATGAGTGGGGCATCAGTGTGTCTGACAATAGTCGCCTATTACAAGTGTGTGAGGTGTGTTGTTTAGCCTTAAGGGCTGTGATTGTGTGGCACACTGACTTTGTGAACTATGTGATACGTGGGTATTGTTGTGAGGTTGTTGCTTGGATGTCTGCTTTGGAGGTCTCTGCTGCTTGGGCAGGTCTTTATTTAGAGCCTCTGAGTGTTTTTTGTGTTTGGTTTGCTGTTGCGATAGGTCTATGTGAGACTGGATTTGTGGTGTGTGGTTACCACACTCTGACTGTGCCAGTACTGGGTTGAGAGCTCAGCCTTTTGGCTATATAGTTGCATCTCTCACATATATATTTGAGCTTGTTGGGAGGAGGAGAGGTTTGTCTTTGTACATAAGGCAGTTGTAACATTGCCTCAAGATTCCCAGATTCACCAGCTGGAATGGAGAGTAAACCCGAAACTGACTTTTCGACATGCCAGAATAGTATAAGGAACTAGTTTTTGACTGATCAAAAAGGACCAATAGGGAGCCAAGTACTTAAAGGGAGTACAAGAGGGTGTAGTTCTTTAGTTTATTAGTTCTTACTTATAAGATGACTTATACAAGCAACTGCAGGGCTTTATAATGAAAGTAGAGTGCTTACTTTGAGATTTAGAACAGTTCTAAGGGAAAAAGTGAAGAGCAGACTTTGTGGAGCCGGGATTAGTTAAAAACCCGTTTAAGTGGTGTTATGTGCGAAACCGCGCAAATGCAGGTTTTAAAGCAGGGAAACTGAAAGAGATAGGAATTGACTCAAAACTGCCAATAAGCTACTAGTTTCAAGGCTGAGACCACTCCTCCAGGGACAGGCTGCTCAAAGCTCCCCACTCTCACTGGTGAACAGAGAAGCTTCCTCCTATCCCAGTAAGGATATGGGCAACACAGGAAACTATACCACAGTCCGGAATTCAGCAAAACCTGAAATCTGAACTAGTCTATTTCAGCAAAGGCGGGAAAAGAGGTGTTTTTTTTTTTTTTTTTTTCAGGAAACAGCAGAACAACACAGAAAACACTGTAAATGCTATGGCTTAGCAGAGTGTGGAGATTTAGAAGCATGAATTTTATGATACAAAAATGATTGAGCAATATCTCTACCTGCACAAGACAAGGTCAAAAATTAATTACTTTTTGCGGTTGTGAAAGCTTTAAAATAGTTTTATGCTTTTTGTGTAATGGTTTTGGAACTGTTAGTGCAAATATGAGCAGGCAAAAAACTATAACCCTGTGATTGCAATGTGGCACTGATTAGTAGTGGCAGTACATGTTTTACAAATATTTTATATTGAAAATGGAATAGTGAATTGTCAGAACCACAAGGGTATAATTTTATGCAAGAGTGTAGTGAGCTACTTTGCTGTCCCAACCAAAACCTGTCTTGAATTAATTCATGTGGTTCTGTGACTAGTATATACTGCTGTACAAAGGGTTCCCACCTGTCCATTGTGAATAGGACTGTCGTGCATCCTGCTGCCTCATTAACTTGCTGGGAAAGGAAATGTCTTGCAGTACTGTAAACATTGTAGTTTAATAACTGGGAGGAAAGAGGATTATGATTTGCTTTAGTTTATGCCAGTTGCTGACAGCCCAGTACTTCACTGTTATGAATCGGTCATTTTGTTAAGCTTGCAATCTAATGTCTCTTCATTCTTCCTCGCAAATGTGTTCAGATCCAATCTTGTGATCTGACTCTGCTGCATACACAATACTTTGGATCCAGTTTGACTAGTATTGGTACCATATTTTTCCTTTCCTTTTTTAGGTGTTTACTAACATGTAACTAGTATTCCTTTAACGTTTTTGTGTGTGACATAAGGAAATTAATCCTTTGTTTAGTGTGAATTATAGTTTACGCAGTTTCTCACTGGCCGTGTCCAAGAAACCTACTGGCTTTAAAAGTCGTCTGCATAAGATCTATACTTGGATGCCAACAAGGAAGTGCTTGTATTGCCTAGGACTAGACCATCTTGACTTCTCTTGTCCCATTTGTGCCACTGTTAATCCCAGGCCATTTGTCGGGCAGGTGCAATAAGCTGATTTGAGTTGCTACCGGCTTCTGAGGTTTAAACCCCCTCTAAAACACTCGAGCAGGCTTCCGTGAATGACCAAGTTCTCCTCAGAAGTCCCCAAGGACTTTTTGGAGCCACTGGAAAAGATTAGAAAAATTTCGGATCCGACCACCTTAGAACTGAAACCCCTTAGGCCGCAATCGGATCCAAAAGGTTTGAATCCTATTGGCATTTTTCGATTGCCATCTACTAAATCGGATCAGGCAACTAATTCAACTCCTAGAAGCCGTGCTCGGAGTATCCAATGAAACCTAGCTAGGCTTACATAGGCTCCAGGGCCGTTAGCCTAGCACACACCTATGAACCTGTGATCCTTCGGGGTTTAACTAACTTTTGGGATAGAGTACAGCGTTATGGTTAGAGGGAGGAGCTCGACAGTTGGATCTGAAGTCTTGTATGTGGCTGCCCATTTGCGAGGAAGAATGAAAATGGACAACACTGATGGCAAGTTATGGTAAGTACACAACTTCTAATTATAGTTCTGCCTGCAGTGCAAACCCTTTTTAGATCAATAGTACAGTCCCTCTGATCCTTCAGTGCTCACCCTGTTTTCCACTACTGTTCTTGGACAAACGTTTCAAATTTTTATATTAGTATAACGTTAAGCAAATGGTGCAGTACAGTTTAAAATCAACTAAACTGCAGTACAGTTTAAAATCAATTAAACTAGTGGCTGAAATCACTGAAGTCCCTCTTCTTTGGCCACAAATTACTCTGCTTCAGTAGTGTGTGTACTTTTAGGGCGGCTGCAGTGGTGCAGCGGTTAGCGTTGCTGCCTCACAGCAAGAGGTTCTCCGGTTCGATCCTCTGCTGGGGTTCCTTCTGTGTGGAGTCTGCATGTCCTGTGGTCACGTGGGTTTCCTCCGGGTGCTCTGGTTTCCTCCCACATCCCAAAGACATGCTGTAGATGGATTGGATACTCCTAAATTGGCCCTAGCTGTGAGTGTGTACCTTCCGTGGAAGGTTGGATGCCAGGCTAAGCAACTTGACACAGTAAAAAGTCCACTGCCAATCATGAGCGGACAGGTGATCCACTGTGGCAACCCCTAACCGGGGAAAAGCCCCGAAAGAAGTAGTATTTACTTTTAAATGCATTCCTTTTTAAAAGATCAGAAATTGCAAAATAGCAAGAAACTGAGAAAAGGGAAGGAAAAATAGAACACTTGCTTTACTTAAGTATGGGAGACTATGTCAAGTGGGTGGAGAAACATCCTTACATTTTTTGACCGGGTTTTGCATATTTTCTGAATAATAGACTAATTTTTTTTAGTTTTCAGAAAAAGTGTTGTAATAAAGGTGGGTGGTTCTGCAGAGTTGGGAATAGTTGAGCTGTGTGTGTGTGTGTGTGTGTGTGTGTGTGTGAAGAACCACTTGTTGAGGGCCCATGATTGAAAGGGCTGTCATCTGGACAGATTTTGGGGATTTCCTCTCTGCCCCCAGGAGCTGTTATGTCCATTTGGCTGCTTCTGAAGGTTGCTAATGCTGGAAGTCTTCAGAAGTTGTACGTGAGCTTCCCCATTTGAAAGCTCACTGATCATGTGAATATGCCCCAGCAGCACCTACCTTTTGCCCAGACCTTGCGGGCTGCACCACCCAGAACTGCCAGTGGTTGAACTGCGTGCAGCGATCTTCCTCTCGTGCCTGATCGAAAAAGTGTGTGCAGCCCTCCCTACCACACACGTTTCGTGTGTGTGATAGTTTTGAGTTTATACTCTCCTAGAAAGAGTTCATTGCACTTGTCAATATATATGTGTATGGTTTAATAGATTTAGAATAGGTGGGGGGGCCTCTGCCCCCCCCCCCCTTACTTTATATTCTTAACTCCAGGATTGCACTACAGTGGGAAAAAAGCCGTATACAACTTTCGACAAAATAAGTTTTTTGTCAAGTGTGCTTAATGAAGTCAGCTTTGACCAAATGTGTTTTCGACCAAACAAGGAAAGTAGACCCATATATAAGCATTTGGGCTTCAAATGCGTTCTTATCTCTATCTGATGTCAGGTTGAGCATAGTGGGAAGCAGTCTACTTAATGGGAAGCCTGATGTGGTTGCATTTGTAACTGAGATGGTCATAGTAGTTTGCACTTTTGGTATTGGCTGCATGATGTGATCTCGTTTTGAAGTACATTATCTTATTGATTAGGAACCTGATGTGACACTTTTTTTCTTTTAGACCCCAGACGAAGAAGAAGTCTTGAACAAAAAGAGATCTAAGAAAATACAGAAAAAGTATGAGGAGAGGAAAAAAAATGCCAAGATCAGTCCTTTACTTGAAGAGCAGTTTCAGCAAGGCAAATTACTTGGTATGTAGCAGTTACTTATGATTGCAAGTTTCAGCAAGTGTATGTACTATAATAGTGCAGTTGGCAACGGACTGGTGTTGGTAATCTGGTAGGTGCTTCGTATTTATTGGTACTGTAGACTTGATATATGGGGAGTTTCAGCATGTGCCATGCCCTTTGCTTTTTTTTTTTCCTTTTGCTTTAAGCCTGTTTTGAAATTTACAGTCTTCTTATGATGATTATTTTTGTCCAGTTCTGCTACTGAAGTTGAGAGAAGACACTTAATATAATCTGAAGAAGACCAGAGTGCTTTTTGGAGCACAATGCCATGCTGACCAAATTAAATAGCTGAAGTTTACGTGTGGGTTTTGATCTCTATTCATATTACATAGAGCAAAAACCTAAACTGTGAAAAGTAATATCAGTAAAGGGTGGGGTTGTAAATGAGTGCTAAAATGGTAAACTACTAAATACTGCCCCCACTCCCACCACACAGACACACGCTTGCACACTTATGTTCAACAGAGTGCCAGCTTTAGGACTCCCTATAAGCTTTAGTATTTCTGAAGTGCATCACTGTTTGGCTACAGGTACCTTACGCCAAATAAGTGCAACAGGTCAGCATGTTCTTGTCAGTGAAGCATCAGTCTGGTTTTTATGGTTGCATATCTGTTTTGTGAATTTAATGAAGAAAATCTTGAAGCATCTTGGCTCTTGTCTGAAGGCATCAGAAAAACGGCAACAAATACGTGCAAATCTCCAAAACAGAGAGCCCCTACACAAACCAGGCACAGTCCGGAAATAATCTGAAGGTAAACAAAATATTCCACTATTGTAAAATAAAAACTTCCGTTCAGCGCTTTTCGTCTCGTTTGTAGTGAGACCTCTTCAGACCACATAATGTTGCATCACACTAAGGTATAAAACCTATTCCACTCCCAACCTCCCATAATTATACAAATTTACTATGCTGCTTTATTGATAGATGCATCAATTAACTTGGGTGTTTCTGTTACTTGCATTTCAGTAAATAAAATTACTAAGAAGTGTTCTGTGTGAATTACATTGAAAATGCACGAACGCTTTCAGTGGAATCACCGTACCTACATCACACGGTGATGGTTTAAATCAATTTTATGAATTTGTTTAAAATCAGATGTTATGAATTTATATTAAATAAAATACTTATTTTATATTAAATACTAATATTGAAATATACATAGTTAAATGCATATCTGAAGTATTTCACTTCTACTAAATCTATTAATTAATTAAAACCTACATTAATGCATAAGTAAATCGGTACATTAGTATATAAATCACCTCTTCCAGAACTATTAAGGCTATTTACTTGAAGGAATTCTAAAAAAACTTTCTATGTACCCCCTAAAAAAATCTTTAGGTTTTAAACCTCTTGAATGAATTGTTTATTGAAATTGAAATGCCTTTCAAGCTATTGAGTAAATTTCATTTAGGCCAGGTGCGTTACAGGCACGTGTTCGAAGTTACCAGGACCGTTCTAGCCTTTCCAAGAGTAAGGCTATTGGTCCACCCCTCTCATCTTCTGTAATGCTGTCTATTGCTCGAAAACCAAATGAATGGTTTGGGTATTCACCCACATGTCTGTCTAAGGCATTTTCTGATTCACCACAAATAAGCCAAAGGTCTGTAAAGCACTGAAAACCAAATAAAAAGTAAAGACCTCGGAGGGTCCACAAAGTGCAAGGACAGCTGTTGCTTCAGATATTTAATAAATATGTTCTCTCCACAGTATGACACTACAGCACATAAACACTCCATAGAGACAGTACGTTTTTGTTTTAAAACTTCATCGGATGTGGGCTGGTTGACTACTACAAGCATTTAAAGGGTTAACAATCAGTTGGTCCAATCAAAACACAATCAAGACATATCAGTTAAAGCTGATTTTAAAAAAGACATTAAAATCAAGGTAAAAGTAATCAAAAACAATGTCCGTAATGTATGAGAAATATACTAGAACTGCAAAATCTTCCCATAAATGTTAGACCTGTTAATTCATTGGAACTACTGAAATTTAAAAAAAAAATACACCATGTATAATGAATATAAAGAGCACCCAAGGCCGTGGTGAACTTTCAAAATTAAAAAAAAGTATAATAAATACATATATAAATAAATACCTTGCATTCATGAAAAATCATTATTTCTTTAAAAATCCAGTAGAGCCAAAGATATGGATGAGAGTCGAAGGCTAATACGACTGTGTGCAAACTCATATTCAAGAGCTTTATTGTTTAGCAGCTCTTGGTTTGAGAAGAAGGGCTACCGAAATAGTAATTTAGCTCTGGCCACCTGTTGGCTTGCAAAGTTATCTGCCACCAGAGCTCTCTGTATTCGATTGTTTCTTCCCAAAGACAACCTCTCTTATCCTTCACCTTTTCCAATACAAAAAATAATTTGCACCCAAGCTAATGCCTGTGTGGTGCATTGATACTGGAAGGGGTTGATTTGGCAGGCTAGAAGAGAGCCTTATCAAATGACTTCTGGTGTCGTCCCCCCACCCCCCAGAAAGTTGATTTAAAATGAAATTGGATGACTGTTGCATTGTGACAGTTTACACAGTCTTATGAATTGCTTGTGGCATTACAACCAGAGAGTGGTTTGAGTTCCTTTCTAACCGTAAGTGCTATTTTAAAGCTGACCGTTATGCAACCTTGGAGTGTATAAGTTGGCAATGGCTGCACTGTTTAGTCAGTTTTGCATTGTAGTTCAAGAGTTGAAAATCTTTGTTCCCTACATTTTGCTTGTAGAAATGTAATGAAAAAACTACCCTGTTTGTGTAAACTATATCCAATTTGATAAATCAGTTGTATTTTTCTCTAAGCAGTTCAGAAATTAAATTTCTGAACATACCCTTGAGCAAGGTGTCCCCTCCGGTATTTACATTTTATTTATTTTGTGCAGTGAGTTCTGTATACATGTGCATCCTGTTTGTGTTTAGCAAGCAAAATGGAACCTGTCTGGGGTGTGAGAGATGTAGTCAGAGCAGTAAAAGGTATTGTATTGCGCCTCAATTTTGGCTTTTCTAGTTCTCTGTAACCAGAAAGTATAAAAGCTGCCTAGGAAAAGTAAATGAGATGTTCAGTTTCATGGGACTAGGTGATTTCTTATACTGTGAGGTATGTTAAATCTGCTTTGAACTTGTGTGAACCTTGCGGTATAAAATGTAATTGCGGTATAAAATGTAATTGCAGCAAAGAAACAATCTTAAAGGGTGGTGTGAAAAGAATGTAGTTTGTAGTTCATTGGTAATTATTGCATTGTACTGTGTGGTACAGCTACTGGTACAAATATGGTGGCTCTTGAGCTAGCAGAACTGCTGTAAAGCTTTATTACCCATTTGCAGACCAGGGGCAGCTTTTACATTTTTGAAGTGAAACGAATGGTAGAGGAGCGAAATATTGCATGTTGTATGCAACAGCAGTCTTTCCCCTAGAAGTGAAATGTATTGACTTATTTTTGTGTGTGTTCAGGCTCATGTTTAATTTGCACAACTAATCTAATATTCTGGTTATCTTGCAGCTTGCATAGCTTCAAGACCTGGGCAGTGTGGCAGAGCAGACGGCTATGTCTTGGAAGGCAAGGAGTTGGAATTTTACCTAAGAAAAATCAAAGCAAAGAAAGGCAAATAAATGTATAAAATACTGTTCATTAAAATTGGAAAAGAAAAAGGTTGCATTCATTTCTTGAGTAACTTTCAATTTTATTAATAATGCTAGGCAGTTTTTGTAGTGGTAAACATTTGGAACTAAGGGAGGTAGAAGTCTGCATTTGGCTTTTTGTTGGTATTTAAGTCGCAGGCAAAAGTTGTTTGTCTTTCAGCTTTTCCCTGTTAGGGGTTGCCACAGCGGAACTCCAGTCCGTTAATGATTGGCAGTAGATTTTCATGAATGCCAAGGTGCCAGCTTGACATCTAACCTTCAACAAAGGCATGCCCATTTACGCATATCTTTCGAACGGCCACCCACCCAACTAAAAGTATGATTACTAAAAGAAAGTAAAGGTTGAGCCATTTGTGAATTCTTACTGAATTAGTCTTATTTGGCTTGTAGGACTTGTGAATTTTCATTGGGTGAGATGTTTGCACTGCCGAGTGACTTTATGGCCTAATTGTTGGCTTTAAGAGTATGATTTCCAGTGCTATATAGAAATGCCCAGCTTGCAGAAGGGTATTTTTTGTGTGTTTCTATCCTTTCGAAGGTCGGGCACATGATTTTTCTTTAAATGCATTGTGCATTGACAGGAAAACAAAAAAAATGTGGGCACTGGTGTGCTTATGCTTAAAGGTATGGTGTTTGCTTTTGTGTGGACCTTTCTGGAGGAATAAATGTAGTTCCCAGAGCTTCATTCCTTCTTGGAAAATGAGTTGCATTAAGAAAAGATGTACATGGTGAGAAACAGCTGTGGATCTTAAGCACATTGATTCTACTGTTATCCAAATGTTTTTGCCTCTACATTAGTGTCCCCTTTCCTTGGGGATTAAACTAAATATCAGTTGCCCAAAATTTTAATGGAAAGCATTTGGGTTAGTAGTACTTCTCTAAGCAGGCATGTAATATTGAAGCTGAAACTCTCTAGTCGGAGTTGCATGTCTGAATTAGAAAAAAGCAGAACTGTGTAAATTTAAGCTTAAGTACAAGTTGACTGAGTTGATGGAAATTTGAAAAGCTTGACTGTATAGGGAGGTGAATGCATTGCTTGCCTTTAGCCTTTCAGTAACTAAAGTTTTTTTTGTAATTACCTGGATCACAAGACTACTACTTAACCCACCAAAATTATACAGTGTGGTCATAGTAAACAAATGTGCAGTGCACCCTCAATGTGTAACAAATGTTAGGCGTGGGGTGATGGGTGTATGGTGCCATTGACTGCAGCACTTCTGTGGTTGTGCCTCTTGATATTTGATATTGGGTATTTTATATTGAGTTTGTGACATTTTAATCGCTTACTTGCATTCTGACTTGTCGAGTGTTATGGCAGTTCAGCATTGTGCTTTGACAGTGGTGCACTGTTTACTGCGTTATCCTTTAATGCCAGCTTGATGGATTCTTAGCTTTCATGTAGAGGTTCAAGGAATCCTGGTGGACATTGTATTGCTGTAAGTAGATTGAGGCTATTAATAACCTGTAGTGTTAAAATTAAAACTGAGTTTGTAGTGGCTATTCAGTAGGAGAGCAGTATTGCATTTCCTGTCTTTAATACTTGCTCTGTTTGCATCCTTAGTGAATGGATGTGATCTCCACAATAAGTGCTCCTTATAATGTATTAGCTGAACTTGGGTATACTGTAGTTGTTGCGTCTCTCGGCCTCTCCCGGCCAGGGGTTGCCACAGCAGAACTCCGGTCCACTAATGATTGGTAGTTTTTTACGTGCAGAGTTACCAGCCCTGATGCACAACCTTCAGAGAAGGTACACCCATTCATGCATGTCTCCACGCAGAAGACGCTCTAGCTGAGAATCAAACCGGACAGAGTCTTACTGTGAGGCGACAGCTCTATGGGTTGTATATCTGTAAAGCAAAACTGTGACTTGCTACCGGGAGTTATTTAAGACCCGCACCTTTTTTTTTTTCTTTCTGACCAGCTGGCTGTTTTGTGAAGTGACTGATACGGCTAGGCTTAAACTTGGTTTTGATGGTGTGCATAAAGTTTTTTTTTTCCTGAAGTGTATTGAAGTATGGTTGGATTTTCTCCCCGGTCCCATAAATTAAAATGGTTGCACTGTCAAGTGACTTTATGGCCTGCTCATTGGCTTTATAGTCTCATTCCAGTGCTATATTAAAATGCCCAGCTTGCAGAAGGGTATTGCTGTTATGCATGCTGCTGCCCTTTCGAAGGTTGGGCACATTATGAAATACTTGGCTAATCCCTAGATGGGGCTTTCCAACTGCAAGCATTTTAGGAGTTTAGGTTTTGTAATGTTTCTGGTGCTGCTGTACCAAGTCAAATTTATTTCCCTATTAAGATGCTGTGGTATTGATCCTTGATTCATTCCTTGTGTGGTAATTGAGACTAGTCTCACTTAAAGCTGCCTGTCGTCCTGAGGAGTTTGAACAAATTTAATCTGCTGTATGTGCATAAACCAGTACAAGCAGAACCTTTAAAAGGCTTGCAGGTTTGCTTTGCAGCTAATAAACTTGGGGTAAAGGGCTGTTTGGTAATAACCGGATCACTTTCAGACTTTAGAGAATGGGCAAACTATACTTTTAAACCCTTGTTAAAAAAAACATTCACCTGCAGGGTGATGGTCATGTAATGCCCAATGGGGTGGGAGTCTTCCTTCACAGCAGCATATTACAGACCGCAAGGAAGCAAACTGGTACTATTTTATGTTAGCTGAGTATTGCTGTTCAGCGAGTATAAAACAGGTGTCTCCTGTGTATGTATGCTTGGCATTTAAGAGGAAGAGTGATTGCCAACTCAATCTGCTCTAGAAATCTGGAGAACCCTTAAATGGGTTACAATAGAACTTGTGTGTCTAAGTGATTTTAGTCCCCAATGATTTGCCAGCAATCCACAAATTGAGTAATGGACCAAAAAGATATAAAAATCTGGACATTCTTTGAAAGAAAATCCTGTAGCATGGATGTAAAAGTATTGCCTAAAACATAATTTACATGCACTATAGCAAAGTCAAAACATTAGGTGGAATCGTTACTTCACATCATAAATATAGTAGTAAATAAAAACGCTTTGCAGACTGCCCATTCATAGTGCAATAAACTCCTACCAGTTACTCTAAGTAATGCTCATCACAGGGTTTTTGAGGCCCTCTGTCCAGCATCAGGCCTGAGAACTTCCCTGGGCATGTTTACACAGTAACATGCACCATGTTTGGCATTACTTGCATAGTAAGTTTGAGAAACCAAGAAAATTGCAAGTATGCAGCATAATAAACTAAAACCATAACCAATGTAGTTTTCAGCAGCTGCTCGAGGCCATTCTGGATGCTTTGAAGCATTGCACACTGGATGTAATTTCCAGGTCTTGTAAAGCCTTCAGAGATTAACTCTTGGAGTTGGCTAGTATTTGGGGCATTCAGATTTGGTTGCTAGCAGAGGAGCGTGAACCAGACTATGCAGAAGTTTTGTACTTCATGATGGAGCTGCAGGATTATGGCTATTCTGTCTTGTGCTCAGATCTCTGATCTGCAGAAAGTAAAGATTGGAAGGGGGTCAATTATGGGAAGCTTTCACATTGTTGATGTAACTGAAATGAAACTGCATCACTGCCAATAGGGGAGTGTGAACCTTGAGACCATGCAAAGCTTGTTTGTGTCTTTCGGCTTTTCCCGGTTAGGGGTCCACAGTGGAACTCCGGTCCACTAATAATTGGCAGTTGACTTTTACGTACTGGCTTGCCAGGCCTGGCGCACAACCTTCAGTGAAGGTACGCCCATTCATGCATGTCTCCACGCAGAAGATGCTCTAGCTGAGAATCTAACCGGACAGCGTCTTACTGTGAGGCGACAATGCTACTGCAGCACCACCACTGCTAATGTTTAAAAATGAAAAATGTTTTGAGGTTTGGAAAAGATGCACAAAAGAATAAACATGAAAACTGTAAAGTGCACACTGATCTTTGCAAATGTTGTGTTTGGTAGTCTAACTCCTAAGTTTGATTTTTATAGTTGGAGGTAAGTACAGCTTTATTGCACACTTTTTTTGTAAACATATGATTCCATTACCAGACTTCTTAACCTTGGTATGCATGAATGCCTCCTTCAAAATGAAACTGTTTGCCATGCTTTCTTGCTGTGCTGGTCATCAGTACAATCTGCCTTGTGGCTGTAACAGTGTGTACAAAGTTTTATGTGTCCAAAGTGGTAGGTTTTCTGCCTAAGCTTTACCTGTTTAGTGTGTGTTTGCTAATTGTAGTGATGTGTGTTCATAACTTGTTCTAAGCAGGTAGTATTTTTGTTTCTGCTTGGATTGCTTTATCCAGCATGCTGCTTGTGACATGAGTAAAGCATTGTTCAAAGGCTTTAAAAACATGCAACTGATAGTTACTATATAGATGACAGTAGTGTTACAAAAATCACAAATCCTGTAACACTTTAGCCATAATCTACATCGCTGTTCTGATTCTTTCTTTCTGCCAGCAAAGTGATGCAAATATTGCATCTCCCGTTGTGTGCACACCTGAAGTTGGGAGGTATATCTGCCTTTGGGCAACTTTTGTGGTTTTGTCATCTGCATTTATCTGTTCCTTGAGATGAATTGTTTGGACTGATTAGCTGCTGCTTGCTTTTTGTGAAGTCTGATATTTGGTGTTGGAATGTCTTCAGTTTTCTTTGTTCTAAGTATTGTTACAGGCTAGTTTTCATTTTTTTAATAATTTGCTGATATGTTTGAGTCAGCTGCCCAAGGTATTGGCAACTTTATTCATTTGTTGCTTCTATTTTGTTCTGAACAGAACTCGCCAGTAGAGTTTAGCTGAATTTTTGATTGCTTTTTCTATCTTGAGATGTTGGCTGTAACTGGAGTTTGCATACACTGATTTTCTGTGGGCAGTTGTAGACTATTCCTATTTCAGTTAACTGTCCTGATGCTTTGGGTAGTTTGCACTTGTTTCGTTGACCAGATCTTTCTGATGGTGTAATGATGCCACCCTAATGGGAAGGTATCAAAGCTGCATGCCTGTCACTTTGCTAAGCTATGGCTTTGATACTGGATTTGCATGTTTAGTCTTGCATATCCTGAATTTATTTTACTCCATCTATTTGTTGCATGTGTTCTGTGTTTGTAAAAGTGCTTAGGAAATAAGCACTCTAACATGAATTTACTATACCAGTACTATAGCTTTACTTCTGCTAATGCCTTTAACTCCATGTTCCACAGTTTATCGTGTTTTGAAATCTCAAGTCTTAACATCTGTTGCTCATGAAGTATAGCATATTCATTTCTGTCTGCCTCTAAGCTGCAGACCCTGTGCAGTTTTTACCTACCTAGTGTCACTAGATCACCATTTCTGCCAAGCTGCTCTTTAGTTTGCTAGTTGAGACATAGGCAAATGTATTAACAGGGAGGCAAATGTATTAACAAGGGGGAAAAAACATTTAACTGTTTTAAATGTAAATCGCACATTTTCTGTGGTATCGGTCCAACATCTTCCCTTAAGCCTCACTGCTGAACATTGCAATTTTTGTTTAGTTTTATTTAATTTGATCCTTCCCTTTTCTAAAGATCCCTCTGTCAGTTCTTCAGTACCTCAAATAACAGTTGTAGACTTTCCTACACAAATATATAATAGAAAATGGAAATCAGAAGTAAACTTATTGCCTTGCAATGTCTGGGCAATTCATATCCTGTATCCCAGCTCAAAATGAGCTGCTGTTAACAGCAGTTTGCTAACCTGATATTTCTGAAGGTACTTTGTAGGGAATCTTTAAAAGTCTGGCAGCTCATTGCATATGTTCCCATTTACTCCTGTCATCACACCTTCAGCATTTACTGTCTACTTGAGGAAAAATTCTTTGAAGTCTGGGGCATAAAAAATACCCATGCAAACTCTTCCAAGCAAAGATCTAAAGCTTCTGGACCTGGGGAGATGTATGTATGTCTTCCCATTGTTTTTTAGTAAATTGCATTTTTTCCCCCAGTCTTACTTAAATATTTATTTTATTTGCATTTGTTTACTAGGGTGGTCCAGCAACTCCGATTTTCAGTGGAATCTCTGGGAGAAAAGCTCCACATAAAAGACCTTTCACAAAATACAGAATTTGCATTAGACATTTTATTACATATTACTGGCAGTTTGGTACTTTTTTTTACCAATTGTATAAAGTAATCATTCTCAAATCAAATGTTATACAAGCAATATATACATGAGAACATTCCATGAGTTTTCAGCTAGCAAAATTTATATAGGACACTTCATGCAGTGGGTGCAAAGTGGTTATAGGAATTAATCGGAGACTAGGTGCTTAAACAAAGTTTAGGAGGTGTAATAGCTGGGTGATGGGCTATGAGAGTCTTGTTGCAGGAATCTGCAAAGTCTGTGGATATTGTTGCAGATACAAGTGGTGGTATATTAAGGTATGCTGTGAGTACTAGAATGTCTTGCCTGTGAGTACTAGAATGTCTTGCCTGGTTCAGTGGTAGGTCTATAAGGGTTAGGAAGAGAAGAAAGTAGATTGGAGGGAAGTGGGACAGGATGGGAGAGGTAGTGAATGTGAAAGGAGGATACCAGAGTAGTACAGTTGGAGTGAGAATGGCTGTGATTGATGTTAGGTTATATGAGATGTGGTGTTGGCACATGTGCACAGCCAATATGATTCTTTTTAGCTGTCATGAACTATTTTATATGTCCTGATTTAAAACAGCTGTTCTAGATTCAGCTAAAAACTTTAGAGCAGACCTTTCACTTAAAATCCTTGTCCATTTTTGTACCTGCACTGAGATGAAGTTGTAGAGAAGGCAGTCTCTAGCCTGCAGTCCAAGTGGCTTCTTGATCTTGTCCAACTTTATTACTTTCCTGTTTTGAGTTATTTGCTCCTATTGTCTTGATTCCTTTGCCGTTATTCTCCAATAAATTTCACCCTCTTGCCTATTTTCTGTACCCCTACTTATAAGAATGGAGATTTTTTTCCAATAGTGTATTTGATTCTGAGTATGTTGTGCTGCTTTATGAATATGTGTGATTATTCTAAGGATCTGCATCCAAAACCCCACTCCATCTTGAAGTTCCTCCTTGCTTTTTCATTCTTTTCCACTTAGAACACAATCAGGTTATAATTCTGTCTGAGCCATAACTGTAGCTCTAAAGCAGTGGTGTTCAGCAGGTGGCCCTAGGCCACAGTAGTAGCCCACTGAAGCATCTTATCTGGCCCTTTGGTATGCCCTACATCATACAGTTTTGAGTTAACAGATGCATGTTGTACATAGTAATATGGCTCCTAAACCTTGTCAACTGTTCAGTGGTCCCTGAACCAGAATGGTTGGGAACCCATGCTGTGAAGTATCCTTTCAAGTCAGATTAGTCTAAATCACCTCCTTCTGTTTGAAGGATCAACGTATCTCACTTAATGCCCTTTTTTCCTCTCTGGATAAATTCATCTAGTTTTGTCCAAAACATCTCAGGCTAAGTATGTCTGTGTACACGACTAAAGGGACTAAATATTTTTACTGTGTCTTGTCCACAAGTGTTTCATGTTTCTCAAATTTTTGTATTTTCTCTTGCCTAATCTTACCACTACTGTTGGTTGCTATAATAGAAGCCTTTTTAGTCTGTACTCCTAAATACCCATATTTATGGGGCCATAAGATGAAGTATTACTAAACCAATTTGTGTATACGTAACTTAAAGGCTATAGCTGCAAGTTGTATATTCAGTAATTTTATATCTTGAAAAGACTCAAAACTGTCTTAAAATGTTCCACACCACTAATGGCCTTTTCTAGATTTATCAGGGTTTTTCCTTAGTCTTACTGTTGAGTCCCACTGGTCTGGAAGCTCTTTCTGGATGATAGGTGCAGGAGCAGTGTAATCAGGGTAAGTACAGTCTTTAACGTATTCCTCTGGCCATGCTGCAGTGTCTGCATTGGTACAAGTTATGGATAGGTGGTCTCAATGATCCTCTCTGCTGTCTTCACCACTTTCTGGAGAGATTTGTGCTTGGAGGTAGAGCAGCTTCCATACCATATTACAGGGTTGTTTGGGGTGCTTTCTCTTGGCAGAAGGTAGTGTGAACTGTTGATGGAAGAGTTTATCTTCTTAGCCTTAAAAGTGCAGTGTCTGGTGTGCTTTGTCTATGGCATTTGTGTCCCAAGATGAGACTACCTTGATGTGCACTCCCAGAAACTTGCATCTCTCAATTTCTGGATTGGTGGTGAGGGCAGAATATTCCTCGCAATTCCACGTCCAAGGTACTCCAATTATAAATTTGTATTAGAACCTTTCCTCTAGCTTTTTCCGTGTCAAATTGCTGTGATTCTCTGGGGGTGGGGGGAGACGGGATGGGACTTTGAAAGCAGCCTCTTGACCTCCTGTAATTGCAGGGATAAATTTGCTTCTCTTTTGCCTGGTATACATTGTATTTTTTTTCTTGACAAACATTGTGCTGTCTTGTTTAGCCCTTTTGCCAGGATCAACTTTTCTGCTGGTAGGATTGCATCTTTACCAATATAGGTATTGGCTGCTTTCTCATGGCCAGGTTTTGGGTCATGTAGTCTGTCCATTTTCAATTAACAGATCTGTTTTGGCATACCAGTTCATTGCTTAGTTGTGCTTGTAGAAAATTAATAGAATGTTCCCTTCCATCTTATCTGGTACAGCAGAAAATCTGTCTCCCCATGTTCTCTCTTCTAAATTCTTTTAAACTGTTCTTGAGAAACCTCATTTGTCCAGCTTTTTCTTTGTCAGGTCAGCCTGTGATTTTTTGCAGTTTTATCTTTTCTGAAAAGCTAGTTAAAGCTTCTAATTTTTCCAGCTGTTCATTTGAATCTGTTTCTCATTTATTTTAATCAAATGTGACTCCATTTGATTTAGTTTTTCCTCTATTACTGGATTCCATCTGTTAAATCAAAGCTGAAGCTTTTAATTTTTTGCTGAAAGCTGCAGATTTCTTCCCATGGTGTTTTGTCCACCTTTTCTGGTTTATTTCATAGGTAGCTACTAGGTTATCTGCCCGAAGGCGTTTATAAGCCTAGCCAGAATGTGTTGGCTTTTGCCACCTCCTTAGATTAGTTCCCTGTGCCTCTGTCCAGCAGAGCCACTTGATCCCTGGGGTAAACTTTGTTTCCCATCCACTTGTCAAGGTTTCTTTTGAAGAGTGTTGGCGAGGAGCTTTGCCTAATGTAGATTGGTATCTTATTCCAAAGCATGGGAAGTCTCTGGGACAGGAATCTGTCCTTCCAACATGTCCTATTTATTGTGAGGTTTAGAGCCCCTAGAGCATGTGGCTTGAGGGGATAAGGTTTTCTTTAGATGGAGCATGTCCCTCAATTCTGGGTTGGACATGGCCTTGTATGTCAGGCAGAGATCACCTTGAGTAGGTGGTATGCAACCAAGTACAGCTGGAGTTTTTCAGTCGAGCTGCATAGGGCATCTGTTTGAGGCTGGTGATCCTCTTTGTGAGGAACCTCTGGTCTTTTCCAGCTGTTACATGTGTCTTGTAAGGTACATCCCGAATGGGGCATTGTACTCTCTGCTGGGTCTGAGTGATGATCAGAGGGCACAATAACCTCTTGATCTGGATGCAAACCCATTTGTGATTAGGTGGGCCATGTAGAAGGATTTTCAAACAATTTTGGCAATGTGATTATCAAGGGTGAGATTACTATCGACGTGGGTCTCCAGATCCCTTATGCCTTCTGTATTTAGGGGACTGCTACCTATGTGGTGGTTTGTGGGTACTTTGTTTTTTCCAAAGGGGATGACTGCACTTTTTGGCACTTTGCTATGATTTTGACACCAGGTATATGATTTTGACACCAGGTATCCATCTCGGTGAGACCCCTTTTGGAGGATGTCTGTTGTCAGCTGGAGAGTCTATTATAGTCTCCTGTTTGTAGTAGTCTGCACACTTGGTCAGCCGTAGTCCTCCTGTGCTGGCCAGTACCTCTGAGAAGTATATGCTGAACAGGAGGGGTCCTAGGACTGAGCCCTGGGAAATGCCACTTGTAACCAGTTTAGAGTCGGACCTAGCTCCTGCAACTCTCACCATGTGGGTTCTGTCCGGGAGCCTGTTGGCAACCCATCTTGTGACGTAGAGGTTTATGTTTAGGCTGGTGAGCTTGTCTATGATACCAGAATGGGGATGGTGTTGAAGGCCTTAGTGAGGTCTAAGTAGATTGTGTACCATCTTTCCCTTGTCTATAGTCTTGGTAACTGTCTCGAAGTCGTCCAGGTTTAGGAGGCAGGATCTTCCCTTCTGAACTGGGTAGGGTCCAGTGTTTGGAGGTTCCCAATGTCTCTGTTAATGTGTTCCATGGTGATGTGCTCTAGCCTTGCAGGCCAGGCTAGTTGGGCTTATAGGGCGATAGTTCCTGGAGTGAAATAACGGTTTGCTGTGTGCCACTCTGTGGGTACGGAGTCTGGAGAGGCTGAGTTTGAACAGTGTGTCTAGGTGAGCGGTTAGTCTTTGAGCTCGTGTAGGATGCAGCCTGGGACACCGCCCAGTCCCATTGCTGTGTTTTTGGCTTTGGAGAGGGCTGTTTTAACCGGATTCTGATTTCAGGGGCTCTACATTCTTCTGGTATGGTTATGGGCCCTTTAGGGGGTGAAGTTTGTGCTGAACCTGTCTGGCAGGATGTTGGCAATATCTGTTGGTTCAGTGTGTTTTTGTGCCATTCTGCATCAACTCTGAGCATTGCCACTTAGGTTCTTGACCTAGCTAAATAATGCCTTGTGGTCATCTTTTGGAGTCCTTGGCAATTTTTCTTTCAAAACTTGGAAGATTTTATGAGGGATTGTAGTTTCTTGCTGATACTGATCAGGGATGTCTTCCTTTCTTGGATGTTCAAGTTTCCTCCTCCTATTGTATAGCTTGTTTGTGGTAGGAGTCCACCAGACTGGTTTCTGTTTCTTGGAGTGAGTCTGTTTTGCTTGGGATGGCACGCACCATGCATTCTTGTAGGTGGCTGAAGAATCCATTAGTAAAGGATTTTGCAGCTTGGACCGTGTTATCCTTCAGCATGGGCGCTTTGAAACTTCCCACCTTGGTCTTAAGTAATGTGAAGTTTGCTTATGAAAAGTTTTTCATGGTTGTTTCCTTGTCTGGGGGTGGGGGTGGAATGTGGATATTTAAAGTTATTTGTTTATGGTCTGATCTAACCAGTGTGGGGGTGACCTCTGGTTCCCCATGTTGGTGATGACCAGGTCCAATATGTCACCTATGGTGGGAGTGTTGACCAGTTGAACCAGGGCATTTGAGTTTACAAATTGTAGGAAATGTTGGGCAAGGGAGTCAGTACTTGAGTAGTTCTCCCAGTTAATGTTTGGGTAATTGAAATCACCCAATTTATTAGAGTGTTTAGTAGGACCTTTGTTTCCAGAAATGGCGAATGGGGGTCATGGGACATAGTGGGTGATCTGTAGCAAGCTACAACTTGAATTGCAGTTTTGCCCATTGTTAATTGCATGTGGATGATCTCTGAAGCATCGTGCTGTGCCACCATCCTTGAGGTGTGGGTATCCCTGATGAATATGGATACGCCCCTGCCTTTTGTATTTCGGTTTGGGTTCTGTGGCTGAAATGTATGGTATGAGTTGTAGCCTGGTAGTTCTGGGGTGCTCTCTGGAGCCTTAAACAAGGTTTCTGTTACTGCACATACATCTATTTCCTCCATGTGGAGGAGTTCCTCAGGTGTGTGCATTTTGAGGTTTAGACTTCTGCCATTGAGTAGCATTACCCTCAGTTTTGTTACTTGTGCTATTTATGGCGGTGGGTTTGTCATAAAAAGGCACTATGGGGGTGACAAAAGCCTTGACCAGTATTTGAAAGCCTAAGGATGACAGGTGTAAGCTGTCTCTCTAGTGATGCAGTAGGGCTTGTCCTGCATGTCATCCCAGGTGGACTGGATTCCCTTTGAATGACACCAGAAACTTGGCTAATTGTTGAACTTGAGAATTTTTTCTTTATACTGTGGTGTCATTCTTGGTGAAGGCAGGATGCTACTCCAGGTCATACTGGCCTGGGCTCTGTGGGCAGAGAGGCTCTTTCATGTCTCCATGTAGTGCAGGGAGGTACGCTCAGGTCATTCACATCATCATGGACAATGATGAGTCATATTTGTACTTGTTCTGGAATGACTTGAGTGCTTGTTATGGATCCTGGCACCTGACAGACTAACAGTAACCACCTCCTTATTCAGCCTAGTGTGTGGGGTGGCAGTGTGCCTGACTATGGTCGCCTATTACTGGGTATGTTATTTTGCCTTATGGGCTGTGATTGAGTTTCACACCGGTCTTGTGAAGTATGTGTTTCATGGTTTGTGTGTTTGGGAGGTGTAGGTTGCTTGGATGTTTGCTTTGGAGGGCTCTGTTGGTTTTGCATTTTTATTTAGAGCCTCGGACTATGTTTTCATGTATTTGTGTGTTTTGTTGGTGCTGGTTTAATGGGTCGGTGGGAGACTGGTGGTGTGATGCAAGTATTTCCTTTCTCCTCTTGATCTAGTCTTTGGGTGGGAGAGCTTAGCCTCCAGTTTGGCTGTATAATTGCATCTCTCGCATGTATTAGTGTTTGGTGGTAGGATAATAGGGGTTGTCTGTACATGAGACAGTTGTAACATTGCCTCAAAATGCCCAGCTTCACCAGTTGGACTGGAGAGTACACCTGAAACTGCCCTTTGGCCATGCCTGGATAGGTACAGTGAACAGTTTTACTGGATGGCTGGTATGGTGGAATAGAGCCTTGTCCTTCAGTACAGGAGGGTCTAGTGCTAGGGTTTATAAGTGCTTGCTATAAGTTTTGAGCCAGTGCTCGGCTGTGAAATGAATGGCTTGAGTGGAAAGTTTTGTCTAGTACCAAGGGAAAAATTGAAGGAGACTTTGTGGAGCTGGGAATATACCCTATCTACCTAGTGTGCAAAACCTGGGCAAGTGTGGTATTTATAGCAGGGAAATAGGAGAAATTAGCCCAAAATGGCCAATAAACTTAGTTTCTGGGCTGAAACTACTCCAGGAACAGATAGGTTGCTCAAAGCTCCCCTCTCTCACAGGTGAACAGAGAAACTTCCTCCCATCCACGTAATGTATGGGCAAACAGATTTGTAACCCACTCCTGAATTCAGCACTAACCTGAACACTGAACTATACTACCTTAGAAAGGTGGGAAACAAGTGTATGTATATAGAAATTTTTTTTTCAGAAAATAAAGCAGATACACTCAAAAAAAACCCAAAGGATATGTATTGTTATATATTGCAGATCAGAGTTGTAGTCAATGCCCCTAGTAATAAAGTAGGAAGAAACACAAATACAGATGAATTGCAATTTTTTTATATATATGTAAAACAATAGAAAATGGACTTAAACCAGTTACCCAACTGAGCCCTGTTCCAGCAGTCTTCAATCAGACAAGTTCTAACTGCACACTCCTGTACTAGGGTGAGGGGAACCTTCTCCAACACAAATGGCCTAGATCAGTGCTCAAGTTAAACAAAGCTGGATTCAGCAGGCCTGAATCTGTCCTATGCTACAGCAACAAGTTGCACCAATTTCAGAAAACAGTTCAAATAAGCAGGCATGATAAGCCTATGACCAGAAATTCCCAGCTTAGAAGGGCAGAATCCAGCCTCTTCTCCCACAAGAGTGCAGACCACAACCCTCTTAATATAGAATAACTGGCGTGAAGCCCAAGTGCTTAAACCAGAACTAATGCGCTTTTACAATAGCAGACACTCAGCCTTCAATCAGCAATTCCCAGCTTAGAAGGATGTAAGCTACCTGTCCTGCCACAACAGTGCAGACCACAAACCTTAATGTAAGACAGCCTGTATGACGCCCAAGTGCTTAAACCAAAAGACTTAGAATAACAGTTAAATTTAATCAGGCTATTACAAAGCAGTAATAAAATTGAGTACTTTAAAGAAAAGCAAAATTAAAGTAGGAGGAAACGCTCAGTAAAAGCAGATGAATAAGTGCACTTGTGCAAGGAGAGAGAGGAAGAACCTAAGTGGGTTGGCCTCCTCTCTGTATTAAGTAGAGTGAACATTACTCCGAATATGATCTCACTGTACTTAAGTCAGCAAATGAGATGGACCCATGAGGAGTGTTTGTAATACAGACTTACAGGAGGGGTTGGCAGTTCCAGAGCCACCAACACAGGAACAGTGAGGGTTGGCAGGGAACTAACTGCACAGAGACAGCACACTTTTCAATGAAACAATTGGGAAACAAAAAATGAAAATACAGTACTTTTAAAACTCCCAAGTTTGTACTTAGAAGACTAAACACTATTGCAAGTTTTACTTGACTTCAGCTTCTAATGCAGATGTTAGTCTCTCAAGTTGAGCATAAAATTATTTCTCAAACTTTGTGGCTAGCACTTAAAGTACAGAGGAATCCCTTTAGTCTATTAAATATCTGATAACAAAGAAGTAATAACACCACCCCCTCTTCTAGCAGAGACTCACACTGTTCAGTAGTCCGTAACTGATTGCACTAATTTTTCTCAGTGTTTCATGGTGGGATAGCTGAAGTTAGACTGCTGTGCATTATGTAGCCAGCTTGGAAGTTTCTGAACGGTTTATTGTAATGTTAAATGCTTACAGTCCTGTTTTTAGTATGGTTAAATGTCAGTGTAAGCAACAGCACTGTGTAGACTAAGGCTAGTCTGTGGATGGAGCATCCAAAGCTGCAGAGTCTCTTCTGCCCACCTTAGTTGCATGCTTTCATTTTTACACGTTGGAGCCAAACGTTGGTACTTATGTTGATAGTGATTAAAAGTGAATCAGTATGTGAAATACTAAAATGCGGTGACAAAAATACTCTACTCAAGTTTGGCACCCAGTGCAAGTTTTTTTGCCTGATGGGTAACTGTGGTGTCTTGGCAAGCAAAATCATCCATTTAGATGGACTGCACAAACTAAATTTGAAGTATGGGTGAGATGGGAAGTTGCAATGACTTCCAGCAGGCAATCTGGCACAGATTGAGATAGTTGACTGCTCTGGTATTCCCAGTTTGGGTGGAGTACAACTTAATGCAGTCTCAAGCATCCTTTTAACATCAGTGATCATACAGTGTTGCTAGTTATGTGATGAGCTGGGTATGCAAGGAATGTGTAGTCTCAGCAGCCCAAATATTGTAGTTTAGATGGCATGTGTTGCTTTCTGAAAATGGTTGAAATGTACTGTGCTTCTGTCTTGACCACTGAAATGTGATTACAGCAAGAGCACCACACCACTCCTTGCAGTGGTAAAGGTTTTTCTTTACCATAGATTTGTGGTGCGTGGTTTGGTAAGTATATGATGCTTTGTTGTGTGTGGACCTTCAGTAACAGGAAATGGTCTGGCTCCTCTGCGAATGGGGAAGTGGATTCATTGAGATGCTGTTTGCAGTTAATGCCAAGTGCCAGTTTCTTTTCCCCAGGAAAAGGATGTTTTCCCTTCTGTGTCTGCTTGCTACTCTGTCACTCTGCTTCCTAGTACTGTGAAATTAGATGGAGTGGCTGGTGTAGTACCATCAACATATTTTCTTTTATATGTATTTGTATTATAGGTGCCTTTTTTTCTGCCCACCGCACCCTTATTTAGGCCATGGTTTTGTTCCTTCCATTCTGAAGAAAGGTGGTTTCTAGTATTGGAGCTTTACAGTAGGAACTTGCTGGGGAGGACTGATTAATCACATTCTTATTCCCCCTTTTGGTCTTTAGGATCAGCTCGGTTGCTCCCTTTCCTGTACCCACTTGACATTCCTTTCTTCCACTGGGGAAGGTGACCTTTTCCCCTGGTGGTGGTAAGAGTTGGGTGTTGGTTTTGCAGATCTGTGGGTTGTCCTGATCTCACTACTTCAGTAACTTGCAAGCTCCAGTGTAGTTGCTTTGGGAAGTGCATCTTGCTGACCAAGTGGCACAAAACTTAATGTGAGCCTGTGGGTGATGCACCATCATTCCTACAGCTGTCATTCATGTATGTCCACCTACCTTCTTTAGGATATGTGAGCAAGTCTCTGCTGCTTTTCTCATCCTCTGTCCAGTCTCTGTTTTGCTAGCTTGAATTCGATCTAATGGCTTTTTTCATGTGATTCAAAGCATGGTTTTCTGATCCAACTTCTGTCCCATTCCTGAAGCGTTTGGATCCAGAACTCTGAATCCTTCACACCACTTTTGTACATCTGATGCTTGTTTGTTGAATAAAACATTGGACTTCTAAAGAAGGCTTCTGCACTAAAGATGAGTGTCTTCTGTTTTTTCTATGAATTTGTATATTGAGGAGAAAAGTGGAAAAGAAAAAGTTGAAGACACTAGCATAAGGTCACTGGATTCAAAAACTCCCTTGAAATCTGAGCAGCCAGTTTCTTGGGTCTGAGCTTCTCCTTTGAACCAGTGAATCTGAGACTGCAGTCTCCCATTTTCCAAGAGAAAATATATTTGAGACTACCTTTGGTGGTGGCTTCTGCTTAGTTATCCAGAAGCCTTACTGAGCAAAACATTGAGAGGGAACAGCACAGAGAACACAAAGATGTATTCATGTTCTAAGAAACTTCTCTATCAATGTGCTAAATACTGGTCCAACAACCCTTCCTCTAGTATTGGTCTGTCCTTTGGACCCAGTTATCCTGGATCTAATTTGTTGTAGTATGCTTTTGTCAGAGCTGCTTTGACAGTGTCTGTGTCCTTTGACACTAGTACATTTAGATTAGGGGAAGTCTCCTTGAAGTATCTGTAGCTAGGGCTCAAGTGTGGGTCTGCTGTGAGGTTCTTGAAACTGTCTGCCTCTTGACAGCTATGATTAGAGATCAGCTTCTGGGGTTGAGACACATCAGTACAGATTGTGTCTTTGTCTTTTGAGAGAGTGTTGGTTGTGGCCATTGTGTCTTTGGCTTTTTAGAGAGTGTTGGTTGTGGCCAGATATGGGTTACATTTCAGTTTGGTCCCACCCAAATCTCCTATGGCTTCTGCAGCCTTCCTTTGTTCTAGCCAGCAGAGGCAAGTCTGTGCCACAGGCAACTGAGGCTGCTTGTGAGCTCCCAATCTGACCTGTTTGATTTGCCAGTACATTTCACTGGAAATGTGCAAATGAAAGCACACAGATTAATTGCTAGTATCTTTCACTGAAGGCATGGACTTGGATGAAGGGAGAGGGTTCCCTTTGGAAGTAACCTTTGGTGTGAACCCTGAATTGGACCCTTCACCAAATGACTGTTCCTGGGAGCCTTTGGTTCAGGCTTAACTTTTTCCTGTGTAGTACTACGTGTTGCTCCCCTTATGATCTTGTGCTGCCTTGGGCAAGGAAAAACTGTGATGTGGTGGTACCAGTGAAGCAGGATAAAATCTTGACAGCACCTGTAAACATGATATATTAGAACAGTATTCCAGCAGTAGATGCCATGGTGATAATGCCTACTCTGAAGAAATTGTCAGACACTTCTGTTTCTCATCAGGAAGTGTAGGGCATTAAATGGATTGAGGAGATGTATGTGCACTTCAAGCCTGGCTGCAGTTGGGGGTCACTTACCCTGCACCTACTACCCTGCTAAAGCATAACATCAGATTCTTGGGTGCTTGAATGTATACCCAGAGGCTGTTGAATTCCCCTTTTCTTTCACCAACCCCCCCCCCCAAAAAAAAAATCTGACATTCCTTTTGGTGAGAACCTGCAACAAATTTCCAAGCTGCTAGAGAAGTCATCCAGCTGGTCCCTCACAACTAATTAGTCTGGAATCTTTCCCAGGTTCTTTTAGTACCTATAATGACGGGACACCAAACTCATTCTGAGTCTGCTTTCTAAATTAATTTGTTAGACAAAGTTCTGTATGGTCTTAACAGCCCATATTGCCTCTTTTGAGGAAGGATGATTGGATGTGCTCCATCGCTCTCCAGAATGCATACTTCTCTGTAAAGATAGGGGCATTCCAGGAGCTTGTTTCCAGCTGGGAGCCAGTCATTATCAATGCAGAATGCTACCCTGGTAAACAGCTTGGAGGCTGTGGTGAGACAAAAGTATTGGCAGTGGTTGCGGCACACTTATGCCTGCTAGGGGTCCAAGATTTCCTGTACCTTGATTGGTTCCTTGCTGCTGCCTTCAGGAATCTGGTATCCCATCATCTGGATCTCTTGCTTCATAAAAATACAGAAGTTGGGAATCGCTGTAAACATTCTGGAGTCACCTAGTGCCAGTGCAACAAATAGAATTGATTGGCTGCTATCTGAGCCTATCTTCACTAATTTGTGAATGCCATAGTGCTCTCCCTTTGGCTACACAAGTACTTCTGTCATCCCCACCAAAACTAATTCTTCAATTGGTAGGCCTTATGGTCTCTACAGTGATGCTGGTTCAACTAGCCAGATTCCATGTGGGAGTACTTCAGTGGACTTGCTTAGGTATTGCAACACCTACATCTTTTTGCAGCAAGGTGTAATTACCTGGTTATGCAAGAATATCCTTTGGTTGATGGTCTCAGTTAGTTATGGCAGAATTGACATTTTGCCTGGATGAACCACAGCCTATTGTAACCACTGACACCTCCCTTTGGGGAGGGGGATGCAGTTGGAAGGGCCAATGGTCCAAGTTTCTGGTCTTTAGATGTCTAAATCTTTATGCAAATATCTTGGAGATGAAGACAGTCCCAGTGTTCCAGGCCTTCCTCTCCAGAGGTCTGATTTCCATTCATCCAGGTATGGCAGTAGTCTGGTGCATCATCAAACCAAAAGTAACTCCTTGTACCTTTGTCAAAAAGCTATGAGAAGATGGCAGTGGGTGATGCATTTAAAGTGATTTAGGGTAGCAGTGCATATCCTGGGACTGTCCACAGTGTTGCCAAAAAAGTTGAGCAGAGGCATCCTAATTCCCTCATGAGTGGTTGCTCAATTTAGCAGTGACAATTTTCAGTTGTGGGGGCAACCTTTCTGCATTTTACCTGCAGTAGTTACTCTGTCCTGATCCCCCCCCCCCTCCCAAACAGGAGCAGCTGATGAGGGCTGCTGTAATCTGCAAGTTGCCACTTGGTCTCCTTTATGCATTTTCTTGTTGCCTCTAATGAACAAGTTTGTCCAGAAAGATTGTGCAAGATCAGAGGGATATTCCTTGTTCATTCCTGGCCCTGACAACCATTGCTTTATTTCCTGTGGCTTGTGTGTGTAATCCAGCCTGGGTGTTTGATCAGTATCCAAACCTTTTGACTCAATGGCCTGGATTGCCTCCTCCAGACCAAAGGTCCATGAAAGTAACTGCTTGGTTCCTCTGTTTTTGACTAGTCAGAGATGCCAGGCTTGTGTCATTAGTTGTTCAGATTCTGCAGCAAAAAGTTTACCGGACCAAGAGAAAATATTATGCTGAGCTGTGTTGAAAGGCACTAGACTGAAGTTCAAGTCTTTGTTCAGTGTTTTCTTTTGTAGTTGTCACCTGTCTGCACATTACTACAGAGCTGTTAGAACTCACTACAGTGAGAGAAACTAACAAAATCGGAACAAAAGTACTTGAAGCAGTAGATCCACAGAAAGAGGAACCAGTCTGTAGGATGTTAGCAAAAATGGCTTTTAATCACGTCCATGGTTAAAACAATATCAAATCAAGCACTTTCGCTTGGCTCAATACCAAGCTCTTGGTATTGAGCCAAGTGAAAGTGCTTGATTTGATATTGTTTTAATCGTGGACATGATTTAAAATAATTTTTGCTAACAAAAGATTTGATATTGTTTTAAATGTGGACGTGATTAAAAGTCATTTTTGCTAACATCCTACGGACTGGTTCCTCTTTCTGTGGATCTAGTGCTTCAACTACAGTGAGAGACCTTGGCTGAGGCAATTTCTTAAGACTACAAAAGAAAACCCTCATCTAAGGTCTGCAATTAAGTTACTTTTCTGGCTGTAGCTGGATAACTTCTAAGTATAATGTAAAAGATGGCCTGAGCCAAACATAAATGAGGGTGATTAGAGATCAAAAAGAACACTCCTTTTACAGAAGGTAAAGAAAATAACTCTCCTCCCAATCCCGTTATATATCAGTGGCATGGGAATTTCTGCCATGAGCCATATGAAGTATCATGGGAAAGAGAAAGGGATGATAATCACATTAATACATCACGCCCCATTTGTAGCCATGTTGTGGATAACAGGCTAAAGTTACAAATAAAGCATTTAGAGTGATTTTGAGGTGTTTAAAATTAGGTCAGGAAACAAAGATAGTGTGAGAAACTGTTTTTTTTAAGTTCCAGAGTTTTCCTTTAAGTATCAGTGCCCTGTATAGATGCAAAAGCTGAGCAGGCAAGCCTTAAAGAGCTGTTGGTGGAACCCTTGCAAGGTTTCCTGTTGCTCTAGGAGTAACTTGGTGGTTCCCTGAACAGTTTTTCCTTATTGATGAATCTTACCTATATGAAGTATAGGTCGTCCTTGTAGTCTAAGCACGATCCTGTCAAATTACCCTGATCCCTTCCCTAATCAAGCATGCAGTAAGAGCCTGCTGCATTGGAGGGGCAGAATCTCCATCACCTCTCTGGTTAGCTTGATAAGACATGGGCATCCTAAGACAAGGAGCAGTTATCACATGTATATTGATGGCCAATTACTCTTGAAATAAATGTTGTTTTACTATGAAATTGGAGGCAAGACTGTCACAAGGACACACTAAAAGCTGAACAGGTTGTCTGCTTGCACACTGAATAAGGGCACAATCCATAAGCCCACATATGTGGAGATACTAATAACTTGCCTAAATGTCGTAGGCTGCCCAAATGGAAACTACTTTTGCACACAACAATGCAAAAAACATCCACAGCATGCGATAACATACTCCAGTGTCTCAAATAAGTCCATAAGGTGTAACACTACATCACAGAGACATGTTCCTCATAGCAGGCTCGATTACTGTTAGCTGCCAGGATCTGACAAGTCACTGAAACATAAGTACAGGTATGACTGTCTATGTATGTGGGGTGTGAATGACTTGATGTACCTTAGACTATATAAGGAGAGATTTGACTGAGCTCTGTTACAGTCTGGTACAAATCTAGCCTTAAGCAGCATCCTACCTTGTCCAAGGATTATGCCACAGTACAATTGGCTTACCATCTGGTGCTGTTCCAAAGGGATTCAATGTCTGTCAGCCTGGGAGGACATGGGTGATTGGTAAAGCAGTGTGGCCTGAGGTAGTTTGTATCTGTGTCTTCTAGGTTTTTGGATACTGGTAAAAACATTAGCTCACCCTTATTGTGCCTTTTTTAGGCAGTGCCCAAATAACCTCCTAACATAAAATCCTCTCCAGATACATTTAAGGTACTGCTCTCTGGAGTTTGAATGAGAAACAGAAGTCCTCACTTTGGAAGATGCTGTCTCTGCAGTCACATAGGCATAGTTCAAAGATAAGGAAAGCACCCTGGCTGTCTGGGGGGTACAGTGCCTTCCATATGTTCAGGCCCCAAACTGAGTGTGAAAGAACCAAATGAGATGTATCCAACTTCTTTAAGGATGAGCATACTTTGAGACTGGTCAAACCGTATGACTGAGCTACTCCATGTTCAATTAACTATAGGCAAAGCCCCCACCATATCATAGCTAGCCATGGGTCCCCCATTATGAAACAGGCAGAGCATACTGCACACATGAAGTTACTTGCCACAGCCCAACAGCTTAATCATGGTTGATTTTTAATTATCCTAACAGCAATGGAGTACATGACCACATGCTCTAGAACAGCTAGTCAGCACACCTACAGGAGGCTTAAATGTCCTGGACTTAGTACTCACTAACATGGGAGAGCATTCAACCCCCCCCCCCCATGTGGTATCCTTCCTGGTAAGATTGGACTATAAATCAGTCTTGTAATTATATGACCAGATGCCCTATCAAGGTGAGAAATGCTTAATTTTTCAAAGACAAATTACCTCCTACTAAGTGATGGTATAAGAAGTTTCAAAGCCCCCTTCCACAGACACACACATATAGCATAGACTCCTATGCAGAGGTGTACACCAATGCCCTATATAGCTATTTAAGTAGTTGTATAGAATTGGCTGTAGCTGACCATATTAAAACCATGTCTTGCTGGAAAAAAAAAAGCCACTCTGGTGGACCCCTACTGTAAACAGGCTATACAAGAAGTGAAAGAAGCTAATGCCCAAGAACAAGAGGGAATTGGCTCAGCAGAGGAAGAAATTTCACTCTAGCTTAAACAAATTAGAGACCTTGTCAAATCCTCCAAAGCTACTTATAAAGCAGAAAATAGCTTCCCTAGCTAAGGATAATCACAAAATATTCTTTACTTCTGAAGTCTAAAAGGGAATAACCAGCTCTGTGCTAAACTGGTTGTGGATGGCACCACCCATACTCAGCTGGAGGTAATAGCCAACCAGCTAGCTGACAGATTTGAAGAAAACTTCACCCCCAGTAGCCTCTAGTCATTTCCCAAAATATACCTGCCACCATTCCCTAGCCTATTATCTCAAGAGTGCAGGTCTTCTCTGTGCTGTCCAAGGCCAAAAACAGCATGAATGGGACCAGACAGTCCCCTGGATTTACTAAGCCCATTATAGTGTGCAAGATTAGTATAAGAGCTATTTTTGGCAATATGGCTGATGTGTGGTACAGGAATGAGCTCCTGGGATGTGCATGTAAGCTCTTAGGCTAATCCTGCATGGACTGAGCTTACCCTCATTTGCAGGTGAAGACCATGCAAATGAGGGTAATATGTGATCCAGGAAGCTGGCAGCTGTATGTGCAGGACTAGTGCAGTGTGCAGAAATGTACTCTGTTAGAGTACAGTTCAGCAATCTACAAAACAGAGCTATGACTGCTCCAAGTAAAGGCTGCATATCATTGAGGGAGCATGCCAATAAAAAAAGTAGAAGTGATTGGCATTATAAAATGTAAAAGAAACAAAATAAACATTTAATTTTATCTTCACCAATCTCGCCTGGTTAAGCATAGAGCAGTGATGTGCAAGCGGCTCAGGGGAATTAATAAAATAAGCATTCTAACTAAAAATCAGTATTCTGCCATGCAAGTCAGTGGCAGTCAGACAACCTGGCCAGTGCGTAATGGTTGCTAAGGCGGGAGGCTCAGTGTAGGACATATAACTATGCATTAGCAGGCAATCCTATGCAAATGAGGGACGGGTTAGTGAATCCCAGATTTTCACAGGGTGTGAGGCACGTCTCAAAGAGTGTAAGCGTATAAATAGTTGGGTGCAAGACTAGGATATAGGTGACATCATGGGGGGGAGATATCGGGCATATTGTAAGTGGATTGGAGACCTGTGGCTTGGGATTGCGCCTAGCCTAGCACAGCTAAGCTAGGGGAGTGTCTAAATCTGTCTAGCACTCTCTACAAAGTGTAAGTGGGTGTGTGGGCCGTGCACCGGGTTGTACAGGAAGAAAAAGGAAGTTAAACCAGGAAAAAGCAGCTCCGTGCACATTTGAGCACTCCGTGAGGTGTGCACATGGGCCTAAACAGGCAGGCAGTGGGAAGGGAAAACAGCAGTAGGAAGATAATCAAGGAGACTTAGTTGAGCTGCCAGGTGAAATGTATCCGAATCAGCTAATCACTCAGGAAGCAGACCAACCCAACCCAGCCCAGAACACCACTATAAACCAAGCAAACACCTATCCCCCCCCCCCCCCCGGTTTTTCCACACTCTACATCACAGGTGTATACAAGTGGGGAAATTTTAAAACTAAACCTACAAAATGAGAAGGGCTGCAGCAAGCAACATAGAACAAAATGTGCAAGAGGCTGAGTGTGGTGAGGATGTCAGTGCTGCCGAACAACCCACAGTGAGGAGGCAGAGAAGACTGTACAGACCCAGGGCAACCTACCAGGGGCTACATGAGCTGGAGATAGTGGAGCACTAAAGGGTGGACAGAGACCTTCTACAGCAAATCGGTGAGCTGTGCAGGCCACACCTGACCAAGGGGAACCCATCCCAGTGGATACCGAGGTATGTGAAGGCCTTGGTATACTAGCCACAGGTACCTCCCAAACTACAATTGGGGATAACATGGCATCAGCATCCAGAGTATTCCACCAATTCCTGGATGCCATGTCAGCGAGCACGTATATTTCCTCAACACACGGCAGGTGTTGACCTGCAATATGCATCTTTCACCAAATAGCTAACTACCCTGGGGTAGTGGGTGCTGTATACTGCATGCATGTGCACATCAAAGCACCACCCAGTGAGCAGGGTAGGGCCTACATCAATTGTAGGGGCATCCCCTCCATCAACTGCTTGGTTGCATGTGATGCCCAGGGCATTATACTGAATGTGTGTGCTGGCTGATCTGGAAACTATGATGATTCACACATATGGCAAGTGATGCAGCTGTACCACAGATTTACTAATGTGGACATCGCCTACTGTCACCTAGTGGGGGATGCTGGGTACCCACTGGAGCAGTGGCTGATGACACTCATCAGAAATGCACACACACCTGAACAACAATGCAATAATGATGCACATGCACAGGCCAGACATACTAGAGTGTGTGTTTGGGATGCTCAGGTCATGGTTCTGGTGTCTGGATACATCTGGTGGAGTCCTGCAGTATTCACCAGCTTACATGTACCCAAGTAGTAATGGTATGTGCTATGCTACACAATATGATCTTGTGGAAACGGCTGCAGCAGGAACAGCATGGGGCAGGGTCACACACCCTCCCACCAATGCCAAGGCCTGTACAGGTACAGAGTGACTCAGAGGAGGAACAATCTGAGCCTGCTCCAGTAGGCAGAAGGGGGTGTGCTCAGTATGCCCTGGCCTTGGCAAAGAGGCAATGCATAGCATATACACTGACACAGTAGGGCCCCAGGGAATGACACCTCTCTCCGACTCGCACAGTGAAAGGGATGCCAAACATGGCACTACCTGTGCCTAACCATGTATAGGGATTTTATTATGTGCATCTGATATAGGCAGTCCTCCAGCACCATCCTCAAGTCCGGCACACCCTCAAGGTAAGTCAATCAACCTACCAATTGTTAAACGGAGTAGAATGTGTTTTTTACCTGTAGCTATGGTATGGATGTGAACATGCAAGGGAATTGGGTGGCTGGATGTCAAGGCAGCAGAGAGTAGACACCCATAGTGACAGCATGAGATCTGTAACACATACTGGAGTCACCATAGTAGCCAGTACTACACAGGGTGACACAACCCACTGCAGGAAATGGCCTGAGTGACGGGGGTGTCTATAAGAGCCACACATACCCAGCAACTGTCTCAGCCAGCAGGACAGATGAAGACAAACACAAACAAATGCTGTACTATGGCCTCCAAATGTGCCATATGGTTAACCCCCTACGACAGTCCTACACAGACCGCAGAAGGCCAGGCAGTCGGATGTAAGTTGTGAAGGCTAGGAAGTCAGACACTAATATGTAGGTAAACAAAGCTAGGATCTGTACTACACTGGCAAGCCCAAGCCAGCAGGATAGGTATGACTACAGATGGAAATGGAGTACCTGACTTACCAGTACAGTCCTAGAAAATGTGTACAAGTGTCTGGTGCACCTCCCATCCAATGTACACATAGAGTAATGGTCTGATGTGGCCCCCACTCCTGTGTAGAACAGTAGAAAGTCATGTGTGTCCCCCCGCAATGCAGAAATGTAGCAACAGTCAATGGCAAATAACCGATGGATACCCTGCAGACACAGCATGCTGCCCATTGGTGTACAACAAAAGGGCAGCACCGCAGTACAAACAACCTAGATGAGGTCCACACATGCAACACAGATGGCCATACTGGGCAAGGCAATGTCAGTCAACAACATGCTGAGAAGTCATACTGGGCATGCTCACACACTTAAACACATGAAGGCCATGTCTGCAAACACCAGTGGACCAGACATATCTGGAAGTTGCAGTTCCCAATGTGAACACGTCAGTATGCACCACTCCTGCCTTGCACACACAGTGGATAGGAATGCAGACAAATATGTAAGGACAACACACTATAATAAGCCCCAGGCACACGGGCATAGATGTGTGGAAGAGGGTGACTGTAACAAGGAACCATGCAGGCCTGTCCCAACTGGCACACAGCCTAGGGGCCCCCAACACATGAGGTGTGGATGTAACCCACTGCAGATACTAGCCACCAGTATCTGTCAGCATGACAGACTATGTAGTGTACATGCCAGCTGTGCAACAAGACTGTACAAGGAAGCAGCCATCTAGTAGCTGTATACATGTACCTGTGACATATGACCCCGTGTGTGCCTGCATGTGGCATGTCAACCCCTATATGAATGGGATATGGCCCATGCACACACTGCCCTCCCCATAGCAGTAGTATGACAAGCTTGCTGAGGTCATCCAGTGTGAATTACACCTTTGGGAGAGCTATAGCTCAGTAAAATGCATGGTGCGTCCCATAACTGCGTACTGCTGTAGTGAAAGAGTAGTTAGTAATACTAACACTAGACCTGTCAATTGTGTGTGCACCTGTCTGCCTGTGACTGTGTAGAGTTAAATGCTTGTTAGGCTACTCTCTGTGCAATACATTTATTAAACTTTGGTGAGGTTGCTGACGTCACTCACCTAGAAGTATACCTCTGAGAACATGATAGCCCCATAATCACCGTGGCTCGTCCTGTAACTGCGTACTGCTGTAGTGTAATAAACTAGTTAGGTGTTTGAGACCCAGCCCTGGCAACTGTGTGTGTTTGTGTGTGAGTCTGTGTGTGCCTGACTGGGTAGAGAGCAATGCTTTTTAGGCTACTCACACTCCATACAATACAAATACACTACTTTGCCAAGGCTACTGATGTCACTCATCTAAAAATACACCTCTGGGAAATTGATAGCCCAGTAATCACCGTGACGTGTCCTGCTGTAGTGTGATAAACTAGTTGGGTAGGTGTTCGAGCCACAGCCCTGGCAACTGTGTGTGTCTGACTGGGTAGAGAGCAATGCTTTTTAGTCTTCTCACACTCCATACAATACAAATACACTACTTTGCCAAGGTTGTTGCCACTCATCTAGAAGTACACCTCTGGGAAAGTGATAGTCCAGAAATTGCTGTAGCACATTCTGTAACTGCGTACTGCTGTAATGTGATTTAGAACGGTGGTAGTGTTCCATCTCCATCCATGCCAGTTCCGGATGTGATGTGTGTGTCTCAGTGTCTGTAGCAATGCATTATAGGTTACTCACTCGCAGTACATTACAAATGCCCTACGTTGGTGGTCCTGCTGATGTCATTAATTGTGAAATACACCTTTGGGGAAGATGAACATCAGTAACGTCCGTGGCGCATAATATAACAGCATAGTGCTGTAGTGTAGTAAACCAGCTAAGTAGGGGTTCTAGTTCCAGACATGACAGGTGTGTGTGTGTGTGTGTGTGTGTGTGTGTGTGTGTGTGTGTGTGTGTGTGTGTGTGTGTGTGTGTGTGTAACTCATGTTCTGTGTAGAGGTGGTTGTGAGTCTGTGACACCTTGTGGGCAATGTGGAGGGGTCTTGCTAATTTCATTTATGGTGGCTCTACTATATATCACAATGTCAACCATACAGGAATAACAGATGTAAATGGCTGAGAGGCTGGGGTGCAAAGCCATACCCATACATGTGACATCAAGGCCTACCAATCAGTTAGCAACCCCAGTGTGCCTTCACATGTGACTCACAACAGACATACCATGTCTGCCAACTTGGCATGTATGGACAGATGACATTGACATCAGGAAATGCTGTTAGCATGCTAGCAATGTGGGTGCAGGCTGAATCTGCTGAACAGTACCACTCCCTGCCACATGTGGGCAAGACTGGCACATCTGATAAGTTGTGTTCACAGTATGGGCCAGACACCCCAGGTACAGTTCCACATGTCATTGTACATGCATGTGGGATGTGTGCACATCCTAGACACCATCCAAGTCAGGGACTAGGGAACACATACATGGCAAGTGATGCACAGCATTGGCCACACACAATGGTCACCCAGGTGTGTGGAAGACGGATACAGTACCCAACTGTGTGGGCAAATGCAGAAGCTAAAGGCCTGTGCCACAATGCAGACCATTGTCATGTGGGCTGATGCCAAAGTATACCCATCGCCAACCCTTGTAAGGCCTGCTGGCACTGTTAGCCAATACACACCTGTGCAGGCATGCATCCATGTATGTCTGAACTGGACCCCGTGTGTTTGTGTATGCCCACATCCACATGCACTACTCCCCCCAGGGCACAGTGGAGTATGCCACCTTATGTCTGACACCCCCTCATACTCGCTGCCCATACGACCTCCATATCACCCATGTGGTGCATGTGTTTCCTGTACATTGATGTGTTGTGGCAATCCCACTAGTGACGGGTTGCACTCCTGGCCCTGCCAAGTGTGTGCATCCCTGTGCTGACGCTGGCACCTGTTCATGCAGACAGGCACATGTATGTCACCTACTGTATATCTACCGTATCCCTGTAGCAGATGTCGCTATATGTTCTGAGTGCTCCCCACCAGATAACCCATGTGGTGCATCCAATAACAGCATCGAACTGTGATAGCACTACATAGCTGTTGGGTGTTTGATACCCTGTGCTGGTAGGTGTGTGACACAAACATGTCGGTTTTATCCTCCCACCCCTCCCTGACATGTTTTTGCCTCTGTGTGCCTCCCCCACACCCTCTCTGGCAGATATGGAGGCCAGGCAGCAGCATGTGCATTTAACGTGATGCTCATGATCAGCTGATGGCCTCTGTACGTATTGCAGGCCTTCCCTAGCCAATTGCATGTGGAACAGGTGTGATAACCTTCCCATAGCCAATTGCATGGAATCACACTCCACTACCTGAGAACATCCTGGTGATGTTGGCCCTTGTCTGTCACTGTGAGCAGGAGCTAGAACTGTCATTTGGCAAACAGCATTTTAGATGGGTTAGGGGTTTACCTCTAACAACTTACACTGTGGAAAGAGGGCAAGAAACAAGAAGGGGATTTACTTGACCTGCCTACGAACTGTAAGTGCTGCTATACTGCATGTGGAGTAATGTTGGATTAACAGTGTTTCTGGATATGCCTGTCGTACATGTCGCAATACCTGCCATGTCAGTTCCATATATATCAGGAATCCCCATCTGTAGGCTGGGCAGTGTTGTGCCTTTGGTGTCATGTGTTAGCCATGATGCAGCTATCTGTGGAATGCAGACGGTACTGTGAGGAATGCAGTCTGTTGATGGTGAAGGCCGTCACAGTTACTGACAACATATCCCTCATTGGACATATGTTGCAACAAACCCCATTACAATGGTAGATTAATGAGGGTATCACAGTGACATGTCTATACTGGCCCTGTGTATTTGCTGTCAGCCACACCTCTGTCTACCTTTGTACATATGTAGTGCATGAAGTGGTGCATATGTGCTGTTCACTGTAAACAGTGTCAACATATGTGATAACACACCAGTGATATAGCAGAGTGCTACACATGTCATGTACAGTAGGGGTTACACTTAATGCCATACCCTGGAAATCCTGTGGATGTTTGTACAGTACTGAGGGCTGTGTAGTGGTGGTGAATGTCGTCAATGTGTATATTCATGTGTACTGTGTACAGACTGTGGTAGATGTCATTGTCCTAGCTCCCCTGATATCTGTTGTTACATGCTGCACCACTGTATGGTACCCTTATTACCTTACATGTGTGTAGGGCCATACACACACATGTCCCATACCACAGGCAGCCATCAGACCGGACTATGCTAGCCTACCATATGCGGCTGTGTTCACATTGGTTGTGGTTATGCACTGTCACACAGGTGTAGCCTACCCTGTGCTGTGACATGGCTGTTGAGCCTGTTGTATATGCAGGTACTGTACCATGATAACCTTAAGATGTCTGCCAGTAGCCAATGCCACACATGTTATGAGCATATGTCACCTTCTACACACACCGTGTCTGTGACAACAA